>NC_139605.1:62301207-62462903 GCF_964270895.1 Podarcis filfolensis
GTCTTGATAAAATGCCCTCACTTTGCACAGCCATAAAATCATTGCTTGTCAGTGCCCTTCTCCAACAATGAAAGTACGTTAAATTACCGCAATGTGTTATATGTGGGGCTGCCTCTGAAGACGGTTTGGAAATTTCAGCTGGTGCAAAATTCAGCAGCCATGTTGCTCAGCGGGGCAAGACAGTTTTAGCATATAACACCAATCCTGGACTGACTGTACCAGCTACCAATTAGTTTCTGGACCTAATTCAAAGTGATGGTTTTGACCTATAAAACCTTAAACAGCTCAGCACCACAATACTTCAAGGACTGCCTCTCCCCATATAAACCAATCCAGACTGTAAATTCATCATTTGAGGCCCTTGAAGTGCCATGTTTTCTCTTTCTCTCTCGCATAGACACATATATCCACAAAGGGGGACCAGAATACCCTTGTTTCCTTTCTGAATGTCTGCAATTTCAAGCTTAGACATACATTCCTTGGCACCCTGGAAAGACGTGTAGCAAATGAGACGGCTTCTGCAATGGCCATTTTGTATTTGGAAAGCAGCAAGCAATGCCATATGCTGTGCGCTGTTTAAAGCAAGACATTTAATTAAGATGCAATAAATCACAAAGCAGGATGAATGGCTAGTGGAGGGGAAACCCTCAAAATCCCGGGGCACATGAACCAAAGACAACAAGTCTTTAGGGCCTAAGCTGTAACACCACAGGAGCTATTTCAAACGCCTCACTCAGCATGCAGGCGCTACCGAAGGCAGTGAAATCTGCCTTGAGCACAACTGGCAGAGCAGAGTGTGAGCAGCGAAACACCATGTGAGGTAATGGAAACCTGACTAGCCAGAAAGCAAAGGAAGCCCTCTTACATTGTGGATGAGCTTTGCAAGGCACACGGAGGACCAGTGATTCTCAACACATAGATGGAGATCTGCTCTGCAGTGACAGACAGAAGAGAACAGAAGGTACAAGCTAGAACAAAGCTGGTAGCTAATAAAACAAAACAAAAAACCAGCAGGGCTGTGATGTGAAGGAAGGATCAGGCTTTTTATTAGCATAATGATCTTTTGCTGCATGTGTGCAGGCAGGGCAGGCTCCAACTAACTGGGCAGTGAGAAGGGGGCATTAAATGGAAGAATATGACCTGGAGGTGAGGGTGGTCTTAATTTGTTTATTTGCTTGATTTATTAAATTTCTATGCCACCCTTCATCACAGGGCGGTTTACAATATAAAAACACAAAAATGCATATCATAGTAACGAACAAAAACAATAACCCCACAACATGCAGTTTAAAAGGGTATAGGATGCTAATCAGCTCAAGGGCTGGTTGCAGAGGAATGTTTTGCCCGGCTCCAGCCAAACCTCCCTGGGGAAAGCATTCCACAAATGGGAGCCACAGCAGAAAGGCCCTTGTTCTCTTGTTGCCACCCTCCAAACCTCTCGTGGAGGGGCACATGAAGAAGGGCCTCAGATGTTTCGTTAAGAGGTGGCTTGGCAAGCACCTCTGGAGAGACTGTTCCCTATCCACAGCACCAATACTAAAAATTCATTGTTTGTTTATATTCCAAGTAGAAGAAGCCCAGGCCAGAAGTTAATATTCTGAGAAATACATAATGCACAATCCTCTCATCTTCCTCTCATACAAATATACAGAATGGAATATTTCTCTGTTGAGTGGAGAGACTAGCGATAGGTTCCGAAGGCTGGCATAATTTCCTCCAAGTCATCCGCTGCACTTTCAACCTCCCCAAAGAGTTTGGTTATCTATAGCTTCATCATTCTCCTAGTGCTTCTCACTTTCAGCACAGCAATGAGTAAGATCCAGATGGCGTAAGGATTTTGTAGGCAAACACAAAAAACCATTATGAATTCTCAGCAATGGTTCCATAAAGCCAGCTTTACAGGAAGTGAGAGAGAGTGATTTTTAGCCCTGCGAAGGCATTTAGCAAGTGGGTTGTGTGTGTGTGTGTGTGTTTGCGCATGTGTGTGAGAGAGAATTAGTGTCATGCCTGCTGTCCCTACTCCCAGCCTCCAAGTGGCAAGCTAAAAGTCTGAAGATAGGCTATGCGTGTACAGCCATGTGTGGATTGCTCGTACCTGCGGTAGGTTGGAAGCAGGATGCTTCTAGATGCCAGTTGCTGGAACCCATAGGAGTGGAGAGCTCTCCTGTGCTTGGTTCCTGCTTGCTGGCTTCCTGTAGGTACCGGGCAGGCCACTGTGAGAACAGGAGGCTGGACTAGATGGGCCATTGGCGTGATCCAGCAGCCTCTTCTTACGTTTTTACAGCTGGTGACTGCCTCAGTAGGCCAGCAAAGTTATCAAGTACAGTGGTACCTCAGTTTAAGAACAGTCTGGTTCAAGAAAGATTTGGTTTATGTTATGTACTGAAGTTCTCACCCTGGGCCAGCAGGGGGATACTGTAGATAGTTATGCAAATGAAGGATCGAAAGTGACGTTCAGTGATTGGATGGATACTGTAGATAGTTATGCAAATGAAGGATCGAAAGTGACGTTCAGTGATTGGATAGTTTTAGAAAGTTGTTACAGTAACGTGGTACTGGAGCTCTATATAAGCAGGCTGACTGAGCCCTTCAGCTCAGTTCTGTCCTGGCCTGTGAATAAACAAGAGCTGTTTGAAGAATCGCTGTGTCGTCTGATATGTTCACCCACAACTTAACAGTTTACAAACTCTGCAAAACTGGAAATAGTGTCTTGTTTTAGAACTTTACCTTGGTCTAAGAACGGAATCCGAACACTGGAAGGGCACCGGCAGCGGGAGGCCTCATTAGGGAAAGCACGCCTCGGTTTAAGAATGGCTTTGGTTTAAGAACGGACTTTCGGAATGGATTAAGTTTGTAAAGCGAGGTACCACTGTAACTGCCTTTCAGTAGGAAGTTGGCTGATTACTTTCTTTAATGTGTCTAGGAAAAGGCAGGAGAAGATGGGGAGCATTTTGGAAAATGGGCATGTTTCCCACGCCCATGGTGCGAATTATGTAATCTGCGCCTGACAGGAATTTGGAGTTTGAGGCACACAGACAGAGAGCTGAGTTTAGGACATTGTAAACCAACAGTGATTTGGGGTGCTGACTATCTCCCTAGAGACCTGATGTGGAAACAGTGGACTTGGGCTGGGTGCTGGAATATTTGAACCGTGCCCCTCCCCACACTCCACCTGTGTACTTGGTTAGTACTTGCACCCCAGGAGCTTCTTTCCACCTGGAGAAGTGGGCTGAGTGTAATGCTATTTTAACTAAATAGTCGCATGACTCCTACTCCTGGATTGTACACAGAAAATTATTTTTCTTTTGTTGAATACCTTGTATTCGAAATTTGGTCCTGAAAATCTCCTGCGCTGGGGATCTTAAATAAAGGTGTTTTTTCTTCTTTCTGGAGACGGTCACCTCCCAAGTGTGATGTCACGTGCTGTTGCTGAACCCCTTTCAGGTTAGCTTAATCTGAATATATCTATGTATATTCCAGAATCTATCTGGACCATCCCTCCTTGTCAGCACCTTCTGCAAATTAAAGCAAAACCAAAGAGCTTTAATCTCCTTTAAAAAAACACAACCCCCCCCATCTTCTGTATTCTAATCTCGCTCACATTTCACAGTGCTTCATTGGGCCTGCTGAGTGTGATTAATCAAATAATTCTCCCCATCATTACTTCTTCATTAGCCTAATTTTTTTCAATGGCTGAGGCTCTCTCATTTTCAGTCCAGTTTCCAAGAAACGCTTCTCCGTTCCCTCCCCAGCACTGCAGGAAGAGCCTCGCTGCCTTGAGTTCTCATGACACATGTCATCACTCACTCAATCAGAAACAAGACATGCTGTCATTCGCTCACCTCAACCGGTCTCTCCATAGCCAGTTTTTGCAGGCAATGTGCCGAATTGAAAATCCCACCCCCTCCCCCATACCAAGAAGCTGCTTACATAACTTAGTTTTACTCCTTTTACAATGAAAAACAGCCTTCAAAGCATCTTTCTAATTATGTGTTCATTTATGTTTCATGAAATCGGGCCTGGCTGTTAGAGGCTCCCGGGGTTGGTATTGCAAAAACAAGAAACAACAAACATGGAGGCAATTGTGTAATCAGGTGGTTGGAGGATAATCACAGCTGCTCTTTTTTTCTAAAGCAAACATAGGTCACTCAGCATCCTGTTTTTTTACTGGTTCAAAATGTGGAAACGGTAAAGAAGGGGAATCTGTGGTTCTCTGGATGTTGTCCGACTGCAACTCCCATCATCCCTGACCATTGTCTATGCTAGAGCTAATGGGAATTGGAGTTCAACCACATAGTGAGGGGCCACAGATTCCCCACCCCAGCTGTAAAGAAATAATTCCCACTTTGGGCAATGCTCTAACCCCGCCTTTGAAAGTATCCTGAAACCAGATTAGCTCCAGGCAGACAGCACGGACTTGAACTGATGCAGTAGTCTTTTCCTTCCTTCCAGGGGCCCCTTGAGAATTGTGTGACTAGGGATCTCTAGAAAAGTTAATATGTCCATAGTCTATGTGCCCTTACAATACATAGCAAGTTCTTAAATTGCCAGCCTTGGTAACTCTAAAAGCAGAAAGGTCTCTGTAGTGTACATATGCCCTTACTACAAAAAAAGAAGCATTAGTATAGAGCAAATATTTAGCTGGCCTTGAAGAGGGAAGGAAGAGACTCCCTCTTGCAGATCAGCGTGCAGGGGTGTGTGACCCAGTGTCCTGTTGTAATGTGTGCGCCTGTGTAAATGTGGGCATACCTCATTTTATAAGGGACAATCTCCTGGATTCAATTAGATTTCCATTGTGCTACCTCAGTCTCTTGCTGCTGGCAATGGCATACTTCTTTAGTTCAGATTTAGCGCTGATGGCATTAGACATAATGTGTCTCTGCAAGGGGCTGCAATTATCTGGCAAGGTATAAGCAGAAAAGTATAGACCGAGGCAAACTCTCTCCCAAGATGATTAAAATCACTTCCCTAGCCTCCATCCATCAGCTTGCCTGGCTCTGCCTTGCAAGTTTCACACGGCAATTTGGTGGAAGGGGACAGCAGAGGAGCCTGGCCTAGTTCTGGCAGGTGTCTGCAGACCAGAATTGCAGTGGTTAGCTTTCACTCCTCCAAGGTTTGGGGGTTTTTTTGTCTAATCATGAAAGCGAAAATGTTGAAAAAGAGATGGAAGGCAGGTGATCTGAAACAGCTTTAGCTATACATTCACCATGGTTAGTTGGTGGTCTCTAAATCTAATTTTTTATTTGTTTTTGTTGTACATAGATACTATTGCAAGCTGCTTTGATGTTTTCATTGACATATAAATATTTTATAAATAAATAAATAAAATACCTTTAAAGCACACTGCACTGGCTCTATTAAAGCCCTGTTCAATCACTCCGGATGTTCATATAGTTGTGGGGGATTGGCTGGTTTAGAAAATGCATTTGGGGTGTGTGTGTATGTGTAAGTTGATTGCAGTAGCAGGAGCGTGGGAGACCTGATTAACACTTTACCTCTGGATTTACTATAATCAACCTTCCTCTCCCACCAAGAGTCCCCCTATTCCCCCTCCTGACTGGTGGAAAGCCCTCTTTGCTCCAGACTGACGCCATACTCAACAAATTCACATCCATCACCTACAGCTTTTCACTTAAACAACCACCACCACACACGACAAATGTCAGGAGACTGAAGAGCAGGCATAGGCAAACTCCGGCCCTCCAGATGTTTTGGAACTACAATTCCATCATCCCTAGCTAACAGGACCAGTGGTCAGGAATGATGGGAATTGTAGTCTCAAAACATCTGGAGGGCCGGAGTTTGCCTATGCCTGCTGAAGAGCAACCCTGCAGTCTATATTGCAGGGTTCTCACGCACTACCCTACTTTAGACCCTCTCCTCAGCAATGTGGGTATGGATCACCAACACGGCAGCCTCAGATGCAAAGGCTTCCATTGGCAGCCCCAGGCAGGGGTCCCAGTCTCTGAGCTTTCATTTAAAAAGCAGAGTACAGCATGTCTCTAGCCCTCTTACAAAGAAAAGGTGGTTTGCAGAAGAAGAGCTGGCCAGAGTGGAGTGACAGCTCAACTGCCCTGCTAGCTTGTGTTGGAAGAAATGGGGTCTGTCCTAGGAATTGAGTAACTTCACCCATTCTTCCTCTGCAGCCCCCCATTTTGGGGTCCTGTGTTGGCTATGTTGGTTGACGTGTCCAATGTGTTGCGGTTTCTGCAGCCCAAGCAGGAGTCTCTGCGTTGGTGGACCTCCCTCCTTCTAGCAGAGGCCAGTGGATGGGGATGTCTGCTACATAATCATTCCCTCCAGCTGGAAGGACCAGGGTTTAGGACTGCAGCCCTAAACATCTTTATTTAGAAACACCTTTGGTCTTGCATGTGGTTGCTGGTCTCTTTTTGTTATGTGGGGCGGTTGATGACTGATTTGTTGTCTTGTTTGTAGTTATAATCTGCTTTTACCCAATTAGGATATATGTGGTATTTTTACATTGTTGGCACTGCAGTCTTCATGAGAGCCATGTTTTTTGGCTATTTAGCAAGATCTCAATGTTATAAACAAATAAAAATAAATAAGTTGATGGCAAGAAGAGACACTGTTCTCCAGTCCAATGTGCCTGACTTTTTTCCAAGAAGTTCTTCTTGATTCAAACATTTCTGGGTGGATCACAAGGCCTCTTGCATCCCTTTAAAAGGGTGGAGGGAGCAAGACTGTTCTTTTCCATCCCCTTGTGGTTTCACCAGTTTCCCTCCCTAGAAAGATTTGTGCTCCTGACTTTTATTGTTGTTAGCCGCCCTGAGCCCAGCTTTGGCTGGGGAGGGCGGGATATAAATAAAATTTATTATTATTATTATTATTATTATTATTATTATTATTAGTGGAGTATATGCCTCCCATTCATTTTTTACAAGTTGGATGTAAATTAGGGTGGCCACGTGTCTTATTTGACAGAGGACAGTCCTGTATTTGAAAGGCTATCAGAGTAGAGTCCTCTGTTTTCAAGGAACCCTCTGTTGTCCAATCCAAGTCCTTGGTAAAAAAAAAAGAAAGAGTGGAGACCATCATTAGCAGCTGGACAGCAAACAGAGCCTTCCCAATATAGTGAGATATATTTCTATTTAAATTATAGTAATTATTTTAATTCTGCATCTGTACATATAAATTAGCACATGCAAATTTTATGCAAACCTGTGCCACGGTGATGTGTTTTCTCTTCCTGGACAATGTGGAAGTTGTCTCCTTAGAGCACTTTCCCCCTGGAAGCAAAGCAATTAACTAGCCATTATATTTGTAAGGGTCTTCTACTGTTTCTAGAAGGGCTAGAGAGAGAGCAAAGCAGAAAGGGAAAAGTCACTGGCCAAAACAGTCATCTGTACAAACTCGTCCAGGAGGGGCCAAGACGTCCCCATCATGCCATGTTTGTGAGGCATCTGTCTAATCACTGTTGGTAGACAGAATGCTGGGCTCCTGGATCCATCGCTCTGACCTAATGCAGGAAGTCTGACATTCATAGATTCCTAGACGTTCTAAGACCTGTGTTCCAAGCTGGGCCTCCTGCCATTTGCTGACAAATTGTTCTCAACACTATTCCATGCCATTTAAACAAACACCATTCGTTAGTCACTGCTGAGGTAACAATGTCAGGAATGCGGAGAAACAGAATCTGCTTTTGGCTTTAGATATATGCAGTTTTGATGCAGCCCGGCCCATCTCGCCCCCAGCTTCTCCTTTTGCAATTAAAAATAATAATTACTGTAGTTCTCCACTTTTCAGTCAAATGTTCTCCCCCCATGCTGGTGGACAGGAGCTCGATTCTCCTATGGAACATGTCATCTGACTGAAATCTGCTGGTGGATGGAGTTGAAGTGTATTGTGTGGAGGAATAAAAAGCAGGTGTTTTCACGAAGATGGCAAAAGTGCAATTAAATGGAAAGCCGTTCAGGATTGCCTTCTCCCCCATCTTATTCTTTCTGACTATCCTTCTCCATCCACCTTAGCACCCCACCCCGCTCTGGTCCACTCTCTCTACCACCTTCTCTCCCTGCTGCAGAAAAGCACTGTGGCTTGGGACTTGATTTCAGCTTGGTTAGTTTTGCGCCTTTCCCCAATTCTTTACCATACCTACAGAATGGGGTGCAAAACCTCTAAAATGGGGGTGGTGGTGGAGAGGAATCTCTGCAACAAGTACACACTAGCAGTAGTTTGCTTCTTAGCATTACTGAGAATAATGCTGGCTGCTAACAAATTGTCCAGAACTGCTCCGGTCACTATGACACCTGCAGATGTTTGAGAGTGGAATGTGAGTGGCATGCTTCCTTAGTGATGAAATCATTTTGGATCAGGCTGCAACTGCAATGGCCTGTCTGCCTTTCACCCTAGTTTTAGGTCTCTCTGTGTGTCTTCACTTAAAGAAATAACTTGGATCAAAATTCCGTGCCAAGGAAAGGTGAATTCTGTAAGTAGCATGAAACATGTCTATTAAACCCATGTGTATCTATTTGCTGATTTTCTATGATTCATGCATGGGACAGGATGGAAGTTTATAAAGGTATGTATGGCGTGGAGAAAAACATGATACTAGAACCCAGGATCATCCAATGAAATAGATTGGCAATAGATCCAGGACGGGCAAAAAGAAGTACTTCATCACACAATACATGCTTATTTTGTGGAATTTGCTGCTGCAAGGTCTATTAATGCCTGCTAGCTAGGTTACATGGTTTCAAAAGAGAATTGGGCAAATTCATGGAATCACAGAATTATGGAATTGGAAGGGGCCACAAGGGTCATCTGGTTCAACCCCCTGCAATGCAGGAATCTTTTTGCGTGGGGTCAAACCCACAACCCTGAGATTAAGAGTCTCATGTTCTACCTGAGCTATCTGGTTGGAAGATAAGATTATTAATAGCTACCAGTGCAAGTTCAAAGGCAATATACCGCTGAGGCTGCAATCATGTACACACTTACCTAGGAATAAGTTCCATTGCATTCAGTGACAGATCCTTTTGACTACACATGTACAGGATTGCACCATTAATAGCAGTTGCAGGACAGCGACAACAGGAGAGGGTGATTACTTCCATTGCCTCTAGCAAGGGCACTCCTTCACACTTGGTATACTGTGTCTGTTCGTCATAGTAATGTGGTGTTATTCAAGGAAAGCTGTCTAATAATAGAACCTCTACTGTTCCCTTTATGGGTTCAAAGATTACGCCAGACATTGCCCACACATTTTCAAGCTCAACTCGTAACATCATGAGGTCTAAAAAAATTCTTTCAATATTAAAGGTCAGAATGTTGATTTCTGCAGCCAGTACGATGCTTTCCATCATTTCCGGTACTTGTGAACACCACAAAGCTCTGAGTATAAATCTCTGAGTTTGTTGTCACTGTTTTACGAAAGAAATATTTCTTAATGTGCAAGCATCTGTTGAGTTAAGAGGCCTGGAACTCTTAGAAATCAGAACACAAACTGAAACCATGATTGTTCAATGAAGAGGTTTATTTTTCAGTACAG
The DNA here is from genome assembly GCF_964270895.1 of Podarcis filfolensis. NCBI lineage: Eukaryota > Metazoa > Chordata > Lepidosauria > Squamata > Lacertidae > Podarcis > Podarcis filfolensis. The sequence continues at coordinate 62,310,716 of NC_139605.1, forward strand.
TGCTTTGCTTGCTCATACCTGTACAGACTGGCGTTCTTCCTTCCAGAATTCTCTGCAAGTCCTGGCATGGACAAGTCTATGCTGCTTAGATCAGAGCATTTTGGAATCCTGATCTGGATCAATGAATGGATCTAATGTAGGCAGTACAGCATCTGGAACATTTAATGCCTGTAGTCTCTGCTGGAGCATGGCTACCACTGAGCATGATGAATTCTTTTCTCTTTCAAAGCCTGCCAATAAGATAACTTGCTGGGAAATGGGGGCACTTTGATTTTAAAATACAACACTGTATAAGAATGAGAAGCCCAGTAGTAGAATTTAGTATCTGAAGGAAAAGGAAATAACTCCACATTGGTTGCTCTTTGGCTGTGTACACACCAATTTGTAGCACAGAAATGTTATTTTTCTTGCTATGTAGTCATTCATGCTCAACCTCAACATGCTGCTTTCATTATAGATTGACGGTACTGGAGATCCTGCCATGCAGACAGTTGGGTGTGGGTACTATGGAAAAAACCCTGTTTGAAAATTCTCCCCTTGCAATCTTGGTATATGCCCACCATCCATATCATTGGGCAGGTGAGGATACACTCCCCATTGCTGGAGACTACCAATTATGCTGTGGGTTATGATGCAGAAGCAATCTGCAATAAGCTTTTATTTTTGCAATGAAACCAGTTTGTCAAGAAGTGTTTTTTAGGAGGGAAAAACAAGCAACAGGTCTAGGTTGTGTGCGGACTAGTTGCGGGGGGGGGGGAATGCTCAGTTTCCAGGGACTCTAAAATAAAATGCCATGTGTGCACATCCTTTGATTACATACCTTCATGGATGGAAATGCTGAAAAATAATAATATGAAAACTAGAAATAAGCAAGCATTTGCCACACAACTCAGGACAGTTAATATAAAATAGTCCTCACAAGCATTACAAAGATGTGGAAAAGCCTAAACATATTTAATATGTTTGTTCCTGTGTGGGCGACCTTTTAATATGCGAAAAGGCTGGCTCATTGCATTCCCAACTGCTAGAGAGGGAGGATTTCAGGGTTATTGGCAGAAGATATGGCTCTCAAAATGTAGGCATATTTTTCCGGCATCCTTAACTCAGCCCACACTCCATAATCACATCCACACAAGGACTGATGTCTGCTAGGCAACCTGTGCTTCCATCAGGATGCTTTTGCTCATCAGCAGCTGCATATAACTAACTACTGTATCATGCTGTTCTTGTTCTCTCTCTCTCTCTCCTCCCCGACTCCTCAGGAAATGTTTTTTTCCCCCTTTTCCTTTTTCTAAGTTCCAATGGCAGAAACAGAAAGTGCATGAAATCTGGGCCAGACACCCTACTGGGAATAAAGCTCTGTTGCTGCTTTCCAGAAGGTTTTGCAGATTCTGAATTAGTTTTAGCTGCTCCCCCTACAGGAATTGGAAAAATTCAGACTGCTTTATACTTGATTTATTCAAAAACCATAGTGTATCCCTTTAAAGGCACCCCATTCTAATGGTACTAAGTAAGTCTCACAGGTGCCTTCAGAAGCAGCCCCTTATATCTTCCCCAAAAGTAGCTGTGGCTGAAGGAAGCATAATGTTCCTTTAAACCTTGAAAGTATTGCAGTTGCCCGGGCAACGCAGCAATACCTGTCTTTCTGGAGAATAAGATGCAGTTGCCAGGGCAACAGCATCCTGTCTTTCCAGAGACCATCCTGTAATGTGGAAACTGCAGTTTCCATAGTAACCTTTTTGCCCCAGTTAATTCTCAGTTGCTTGACTTAATTTGCCTATATATATATATATATATATATATATATATATGGTCTTCTCCTTCAAGTCATCTTCTGTTTTCTGGCTAAGGATGCAGTTTTCACAGTGACAGAGTCAGGGCGTTAGAGAGCTGCAAAGTAGCGGGCGAAGCAGGTGTTTGGGAAGCAGTTACCCAGGCAACAAAACCAGGGCGTTCCAGAGGTGGTTGCTATGGAGAACTGGATGCTGACGAAGGCTTGTGAGGCTGAGAAGACAAATTGCCCTCATCATTATCTCCAGGCTTGTCAATCATACATATTCGCTTATTTACCTCTGAGAAGGCGAGAGCGCTAGGAGCGAAGAGGAAAACGAGAAAGTGCGTGCTCAAGAGAGGAGAGGTGTTTGTGTAAAACTTCACGCCAGGGGAGGCAGTCGCTATCCAGGATGGCAACCATCACCTGCACCCGGTTCACGGAAGAATACCAGCTCTTTGAAGAGCTGGGGAAGTAAGTTTAAGACAGATACGGTGTGTGTGTGTGTGTGTGTTTTGGGGGCAGGGATTGTACTGGAAATGAATGAGAGTACTGGACTGAGGAGTCGGAGGGGGGGATGGAGGCATCAGCCAGAATGGGAACAGCTGGCATCCCGGGGGGAGCGGGGGGAGAAAAGGCAACGGAGTGAACAATAAAACAAACTCGCAGGAGAGCAGGGAAATGTAGGCTTTAAAGAGGGCAGGAGGGGGGCTTCCAGGAAAGGAGAGCCAGTCTTGGAGCTGGCAAAACATTTTTTCAGTCTGCTGATAAAATAAGGGTTCCATATTCCTCCACTTTTGTAAAGCAATGAGATCAGTGTGGGAAGTGTTAAAATCGCTTGCTAACATCGTTCACACTTGCTGTGTGTGTATACTGTACTTGTGTTGCTATCTGTAGTTCTGAGATGACCCAGCGGAAGAGGGCAAGGGCACTAGGATCCTGGTTAAAATAATTACGCCAAGTGCCACTTTCTTCTTGGGGAAGTTGATGTGCTTGATTTGCCTTGCAAAGCACAACTTTCTGGGGAAGTCGCTGTCTTCCCAGGGAACGAAGGACTGGTGATTTATAAAGTAGCCCTGGATTGCAGTTGCCCCGTTCCTTATATTCCCTTAACCCTCTTTTCAGGTGAGACAGTTTTAGAGAGAACCCTGAAACCTGTGTGTAAAAACACTCACAGGTATGCAATAGAAACAGAATGAGAGAATGCCAGTTGGGTTTTTGAGACTGTAATGAACAGATGTGACAGTGTATAGTTTTGCATATTAAACCACATCTTTGCATGCACAGCTAGGTTTGCACCTCTCTTTTGCAGTCAGCTTGCATATCTCTTGTTCCGAGTATGTTTGTGTGCATATGATCACATGTGTGAATTTATATATCTGTTTCACTTTGCATATGCACTTCACTTTAAAGAATGTGAGAATTCCCTTTACATGATCAAGCATCTTAGATGCATATCAGGCAATGCATATATCTTTCATGTGTCAGTAGTGTGCCTTGTATATGTGTGTCTGCATATCTATATCTATAGATATGTAACTTGTTCATAAGAACACATTTAGATGTTAAAGACTGGAAAGGTATCTCCTATAAATGATCCTCGAATAGTGAGCATTTATGGATTTTTGTGTGTTTATGTGCTTTTTCTCCACACACGTTGACAATCCTAAGTGTATAAATAATCCTTTGTTGGAGACCCTCTTGTTTGTGCTGGTATTTTTCTGTCTTTGCAACATATTGTGAATATGTGCCCCTGATTTGAATATGTAGGTGTGTCTATTTGCTGGCATTCGTGTTTCTCCAAGTCCACACAGTGGTACTTTGCATACATATAAATGTTTGCATGCAAGTACCTGGAATTTTGGATGCATTTAGTTGCACTGGGGCATATCTTCACAGCAAACAAGATTCGAGAAGGGGTGGTAGAGGAAATTAGACTCATGTGTTAACACATGTGGTTTAGCACATGCAATTTAAAGCGGAGAACAGGACAAAGTGGGATAAATTCAGTAAGAGTCAACTCCACAGAAGTTGAACCCGTTTAAACTAGCAGGGTACATGTACCCCTCTGATGTGTGTGCACATATGCATTTGTGCAGGGAACATATTTAGATGTGGTTCACCAGACATTGCATTTATTTTCACAAACATTTGGGCTGTTGAATCATGCATAGGTGGCGGAGTGATGAGTCAGTGGCCAGATCTCTGCAAAGCTTTATTTCAGTCCAGAAGATGAATACGATTCCTTCTTAATTGACACCTGGGAAAGACTCAAACCTGTTTCTTCGGGAAGCTTTCTAACATCACCCCCAGCCCTCATGCAGGCGCTATTTTGAGGGGTGCTAATGGCTGTGAGTCTGTGAAGTGTTCACAAGAGCCACTGAATTGGATGGAGAGCTTATAAGGAGCAGCGTTTAGATGGCTCAGAAAGAGAGGGCACAGTGTTCCAAGAGTGTGAGAATTCAGGTTAAAAATAAAAAAGCTGGCTATCTTTGGTTACCTCACAACAGTTTGGTATGGTCAGCATCCATTACTGACTTTTCCCCCTGCCCTGGCTCGTTCTCTGTCACTTCACCCAGCACTTCACTCAAACATTCCTATGGTCAGAAGGGTGTGGCAGAACTTCCATTTTTCCTCCTCTGTTACAGCTTAGGAGGAGATTGTTGGTGTCACACAGTATCCCATGGAAGGCTGCATGTGCCTTTGGTTGTGAAATGTTATTGACTGTGACGCAGGAAGGAAAGGATAAGTGTTGCATGGAACATGTCTCTGTCTGGCGGATCTGCCCAAAGCACACTTCACCCACTGTTTTCCATAGTCCTTTGAGCAGTGAGCCACGTTGTTAAAATGTTTTCTGGATATTGCATTACATGTTACCCAACACAGTTGCAAGATGGCCACTTCCTCAGGAAGAAAGCCAAAACAAGTGGGATTTGCTGGAGAGGTTTTGTTTAACTTGAGGCATGAGGTTATGCATATCTTCATCCTAAGATATTTCAGAGCGTACTCTTATGTAGGACACTGTCAGAGATTGTTTTTACTAGACATGAAGGGGTTTGTTTGGCGGGCACCTTCTTCCAAACACAAGCAAACCCCAAAGAATGTTATTTGCATCTTAAAAGCTTATCCATGCGTTTACTGAGGCAACTCGTGTCCTAGTCCTCAAACTGAACTACTCACAGAGGATCCACTGGTATGCAAATTATTTGTTTCAAGAGATTATTTTGAGTACTGGGCTACTATCAATAAATTTTGGCTATGTCGTTGTTAGCATTATTAACATGCATTATGTTTTTGTGGAAATGCCTAATGTCACACCCTTCTCATATTGAGTAAATGTGTAACAAAAATATAGCTCTTTCAGGGAACACGTCCCCCATCCCCCCACTTATTATATTCTAGATTCACACAACGAAGAAATCCCACCAGGATAAAAATGGCAGCACCAAGGGAGTAGACTTGGCATTTCTCATTCTCCCCACAGCACTCCTAAAAAATGGCTCTTTGAAAGATCTAACGCACCACTGGCTATATGGAGTGTATGTTAGTTGGAAGATGTGGTGTGTGGAGGTTGCTATTTGTGTTATATAAGACAAAGGCACTCCAGGATGAGAAAGCAAAGTACATTTTGGCAGACTGCAAGCAATGAAAAGGAACTTGTGAGTATGCTGCCCCTGGTGGAGACGGAGTGAAATACCTCCGATTATGTACATTTCCAGGGTCCTGTGGGGAACAAAGTGACTTGAGAAAGGAAATATATTCAGCATATAAAATACTGTGGTTTGATATTTATGTTTGTCTTAAATTGGACTGAAAAATCATTCTTGGAACATCACTGTCTCCAGGTGGGATTCAATTGCATACTGGCAAATTCAGGTTGCACAGTGAGAGTTGATTGCACTGCAAAACCACTTCCCCAAAGGATCAGACCTTTTGTGTTAAGGAAAGTTCAGAATAACACTTTGATACAGCATCATTTAACCTCCCCGTAAACAAATCAGGCTGAATGTGTAGTAAACAGGTTGTGTGGAAGCACCCTTGGCTGAAGTAATTTTTTTGTCCAAAATCAAAGCAAAAGAAAAATCCCACCAATCCAACATATTATTATTATTATTAGTGGTAGTAGTAGTAGTAGTAGTTGGAACCAAGCAACCCTACTGTTTGGCCATGGAAAGAACAATTTTCAGAATTGATATCAAGTAAAGGGGACGCGGGTGGCGCTGTGGGTAAAACCTCAGCGCCTAGGACTTGCCGATCGCATGGTCGGCAGTTCGAATCCCCGCGGCGGGGTGCGCTCCTGTCGTTCAGTCCCAGCGCCTGCCAACCTAGCAGTTCGAAAGCACCCCCGGGTGCAAGTAGATAAATAGGGACCGCTTACCAGCGGGAAGGTAAACGGCGTTCCGTGTGCTGCACTGGCTCGCCAGATGCAGCTTGTCACGCTGGCCATGTGACCTGGAAGTGTCTGCGGACAGTGCTGGCTCCCGGCCTATAGAGTGAGATGAGCGCGCAACCCTAGAGTCTGGCAAGACTGGCCCGTACGGGCAGGGGTACCTTTACCTTTACCTTTAAAGGTAGCCAAAGTGTAGAGCTTTCATTGGTAAGGAACATCCAAATTTGAATTCAGTCTTGCTCATTGGAGAGGCTTCCAGTATATTGAGACACACAATAACTCCGTCAAATTCTGAGGGCAGCTTTTCCAGTGCCATATGAAACAGAACTGTTGGTAGAGAAGCATTACGTTTTATCTATCATCTACCTTTACCTGGCTATGTTGAATGGTTTTAAAGTCATTTTAAGTTAACCATTAAGAACATTGTTCTAAATTAAGATCTGATCAGTAATGGAGTGAACTTCCTAGGAAAACAGTAATTTGTATACAGTGGTGTTTTCAGTGAGAGATTAGAAAGGCGTAATGAGCATATGATGTTCTGCCACAGAGCTTTTGGTCATAGTGAGCTGCAAGTCTTCAGAATGCTGAATCAGCACATCTGAATCATCACCCCCCCAAGGGGATTGTGCCATGTCTCCTCCTTGATCATTGCTGGTGCAAAGAGAGTAGTAAACACAGATAGCTCACAAACTAAAATGCACCATCAGCGCCCAATTCTCCTACAGGTTGATACCTCTTCTGAAGATTTGTATCCCTTCCTCTTTGGGTATACCAGCAGTGGTGAAACTACCCTTCAGTCCCTTCAAGCTCTGTAGTTCCAGTTTGCAATAATATCAATATATGGTTAAGACCAGCATCATGCATCTTCTAGATGCACATATGGTCCAGCTCCAAATGGTCCACATGCACTGTAAGAAAGCACAGGATAATTAAAGAGCATGGAATTCCATATCATTAGCTCCCAGGTGTTGTCACCAGCAGAAATGCACACCTTTTATCCAGTAAATCAATATTAAAATTACTGTAAAAACACAAGAGCACCCTTATGTTCAAGGGCCTCTTCAGCATCCTCTTTCCCACAGTAGCCAACCAGAGGACTATAGAAAACCCAAAAGCAGAACCTAAGAGCAATAGCGCTCCCCAGCTGTTCTTCCTCTGCACCTGGCACCTGGAGGTGGTATATGGCCATCATGACAACAATAGCCATTGATCCCCATTTCCTCCATGCATTTCTCTGATCCACTTTTAGAGCTATCTAAATCAGCGTCCATCAGCACATATTGTGAAAGTGAATTTTGTAGTTCAGCTATGAGCCGTGTGAAGAAGAAGCTCCTTTTGTCTGCCCTGAATCTCCTGACATTCAGATTCATTTGCATGACCTCAAGTTCTAGTATTATGAAAGGGAGTGGGGAATATCTCTATAATAATAACAACAACAATTTCTCTATACTGTACATACTTTATACACAACTATCACATTCCTCCATTACTCTCCTGTCCTCCCCCCAATCTATAGAGCCCCCAAAGTTGTAACCCTTTCTCATGATCATTTTGCATGCCCTTTCCTATGCCTTTTCCAGCTCTACAATGTACTTTTGTGAGATCCAGGAAACAGTAGTACACAGTATTCCAAGGTGCAATCACACCATCAGTTTCTTTAAAGGCATTGCAATCTTGATGTTTTTATTCATTGATCCTTTCCCTAATGATCTCTAGCATGGAACTGTCCATTTATTCCTACTTTCTGCTTCTGGTTCTTTACTGAAGCATAGGAGGGCCTCTCCTCCTGTCCCAGGACTGCTAAGCCTTCTCAGGAGCTTTTTGGAGAGGGACGTCGTCCAAAAGATTTTGAAAACCTAAGTGAACAATGTGCACTAGATCACCCCATTGGCACACTTGTTGGCGCTCTCGAAAAACTCTGAAAGGTTTTAGAACATACCGTTGTAATATTGAACATTTACTGAAGCCTCAGACAGGAACTGGAGAACATATAAAATATGAGCCTGGAGAAGCTCCTTATAATTTGGTTTTGTTCTCTCTCTCTCGCTCTCTCTCTCTCACACACGATCTAGTATCTTTTAGATTCTTTAAAACACAATATTCCGGGGGGAGGTTACATTTTTATTTGTAATATCATTTTTTTTTATTTCTTAGGTTTTGAAAACTGCATGGTAGAGTTTAAATTTTTTTTTTTACAAACTATGTCTTCAATGCAGTTTTTTTAAATTCAAATGATAAGTTTCAGTAAATTACACTTGTGACGTGGGGGGGAAATGGTTGTAAGGTCTGACTTAATGTCATCTATGGAAAATGTAATGTCATCTATGACCTTTTTGTATCAAATATCCTCTATGTTAAGAAATAACGGGGGGGGGGGGCGGAGACCATGACTTGCGCTGTTCAGCAAGGAGTTTTTCATTGCGTAAAGTGTTATACAACTGCTTGGTGCTTTACAGCAGGATTATTATTATTTTTTACATCAATCTGAATCCCTGTTTACAGAAATTCACTTGGAATGAATTATTCCTGTTACAATGATCCACTGGTGTGTTTGGCAGCATTATCTTTTCGATGGCCACTACTTTTTATTATACATCTTGACACTTAGCAGAGCCTTTGACTGCGCAAGGTCACACTGCTCCCGTCCCTAGAACAAAACTAGAAGATAAGACTTTCTTTTTCTTTTGAGGCATGGGGAATGGTGATAATTAAAAAGCAGGGAAGAGCTGACGCCACACCAGGAATATCCTTCTCAATGCTAGCATTACTGAGTGGGTCTAGTTAAACTGGCCTCCCCCCAATCCCAGGAATGTGAAGGCAGCATTTCCAGAATTCAGTTTTCTTGCAGCACTTGAAAATTTGATAGTATGGTCAAAACCCCAGTAGTTCCCTGACCTGGTGACCTTTGAATGATTTGGGCAGGGAGTTGTAGTCCCAAACATTCAGAGCGCAGCAGGTTGGGAGAGGCAGCTCTTATCATTAGTGAGGTAGAGAAAACTAGCTTCTCTTGGGGGAAAATGCCATTGATCGATCACTCTGAATGCACGAGCTGATACCTGATGGAAGCAGATGTTTTCCACCCTAATGTTTGTCATGGAATTGTAAGAATACTCAGTCCCAAAGAGGGTTGGGGAGGGGCAAAGAAGATGGAGAAGGGGCATAGAAATGAAGAGGGCAGGGCTGGGGGGAATCGGAGAGAGGCAAAGAAAAAGAGCAGAACGCCTCTGTCTGAGTTCTTTGAGTTCACCCCCCCATGAGCAGGCAAAAGAAGTGGCTGAGTGGAATTATCATGTGACAATATATAATCAGGCCCTTCATTCCCGGAGCTGCAGGGGGAAAGAAAGGATTTGCTGAACAAATAAGAAGGGGAGAAATTTCCCAACCCACACTTTTCTTTCTAGAAGGGAGATAAGCCCTGAAAATGGTTTGGAGGAGGAGTGGGAGGCAGGCAGGTGGCCTCACAGGCTCACAAGTGTGAAGAACTGTGGGGAAGGAAGCTCTTTTTGCCTCAGGGATGCTGCTGCCTGTGTGGCAGGGACCTGCATGCACTCAGAAATTAAAATTAAGGCAGAAGCTGCTCTCCTCCCACTGACAGTTGGCTACTTCCCCCCAAACCTCTTCTGATAAGTAAGTTTATTCATGAGCATGGTGTGCCAAAACCTCCTTTGCCACTTTTCAGACAAAGGGAGCTCAGTTATATTGTTTCCAGTAGCCAGAGTGCATGTTCTTTGCATTTATTTCCTGTTTGTCTTCGAAGGGGCTCAACATGGTGGACTTCTGTCCCCTGGCATTATAATATGTTTACAAGAGGCTGAGAGGCTGGGCAGACTGAGACATAGTGGCTGGCCCAAGCTCATCTAGTGAGCTTCATAGCTGAGTGGAAACCTGAGTCTGGTCCCCACTAGACATAGGACTCATCGACACTCGTAACACTAAAAATGAGTTTTTAAAGGGTTATGATAACGACGTTCTTTTAAAACGTCAATAATGCATTATTAAAATGTGACACCAGAGAGTGCTGTAGAGTTCTCCCCATGAAATAAGTGGGTCGGCCTTGTAGAAAAGGAAGCAAATAAGAAATCAAGACGCCTTTTATGTTAGAATGATATCAACAACACGGTTCTAAGAATGTTTAAAGAGTGAGTATAGATCCAGCCCTAGTCTACCACTGGGCCACAGTGGTTCTTCAGTTATATACTGTGTGGCCTCCATCACTTTAGAAAGGCACCTGTAGCTGGTCCCCTTGGTTTGTTCAAGTTGCACCATGATGATGAGAGGGTGCAGTTCTCAGGTATGGTTCTTCAACAAGTGTCCTGCATGGCATTGTTATTTGTTTGTTTGTTTGTTTGTTTATTATTTTCATTTTCATTGCCTTGTTCTTTTTTTGTCTGGGGTAGCCAAGGTAGTTCTTCCCAGGCATTGTTAGACTACAGCTCCCATCATCCTTGACTACTGGCCATACTGACTGGGGCTGATGGGAATCAGAGTCCAACAATGAGTTGGCTGCCCCCGCTTTAGTAAAGCACTCCAGGAATATGGTGGAAGGATAGTATAAAAATATCACATAAATGTAAATATTAGTATAAATTACACTGTAGCAGAGGGAAATATATTGCACATCCTCAAAGCATGCAGGCATTCTGGTTGATAAATCTCCTGGAAACGTGTAACCCAGATGAGAAGAGCCTCTCAGGCCTCGCTGGTACACTTACATCCTCACCTCCCCTGTTTCAGGAATGAGAAGTTGGTGGTGCAGGCTGCATGGGCATTGCTGATCCTGATCAAAGAGGTACCAGTGCAAAAACAGCACTTTCCAAACACCTTAGAAACTTCTGCTTCACGAGTGGAGAACTTTTTTTAGCCAAGCAGCCACATTCCCTTTTGGACCATGTCCTGAAGGCCACATGCCAGGGGTGGGCAGGGCCAGAGGCAAAATTAGGCAGAACAAAAAAAGGAAGTAAAATTTATCTTTGTACAGTAGGCCAGCTGGTTTCATTACACACACCCTCTCTATTCTGCACCCAGGCAGGCAAAAGGCAGTTCAACGACACGTTCCAGTCAAGGAGGGTGCAAAGCAGTGTTGGTGCCCTGGAGAGAAGAGGGTGTGTGACTCTGGGGAGGGTGTGGGGAAGAGTCCTGAGGACCAGATAGAGAGGCTTGGAGGGCCACAGGCCTGAGGTCTCCCACACCACATGGAAATTCAACCATGAGTGTCAAATGCAGGTATCCTGACCTTGTATAAATAATATATTTCAAGCATTTTTTGCTTTCAGACAACAGGTTTATATTCATGACACCATTAACAGCAAGGCATTTATAGCATTGGCTGAATGTGTGTGTGTTTGTGTGTGTCTATTTTGCATAGTCAAAGAGAGCTGTTTTCCTGTAGAGCCATGAGCCGTAATCGTATGAGTGGATCAACACTGCTGATTATTACCAATGTTATCTTTCAATACTATGACTAAAGCTGCGCTTGCCAAATTAAACCAAAGCTGCATGTAGTTCAGCATTCAGTTTCCAGCAGTGGCAAATCTGATGCTACTCTGTGTGTGTGTGTGTGTGTGTGTGTGTGTGAGAGAGAGAGAGAGAGAGAGAGAGAGAGAGAGAGAGAATGAGAATGGACATATTTTCCCCATTGGACTTATGGGGAAGAGGCACTTCCAAGATGCTCATCTACATCAGCTGTGAAAAGATGCTTTCTCTATATGCAATGGTGGCAACTGGTTCACAGAGAATCATACTGAATCATATTGAGGAAGGAAAGTGTGGGTGTAATAGGAGTGAAGGGGATTTTATGGATAACTCTGGACCAGCCAAATTTGGTGCCAACTGGGGATTTCCTCCCAATGCAAATAGCAGGTTCAGAATGGATTTTCCTCAGGGCTGCAGCTGGGGAGGAAATTGTTAAACTCCTCCTCTCCACTTATCATAGAATCATAGACTTGTAGTGATCCCAATAATTATCAGCCACCCTAGTGGATGTCATATGTATTTTTTTAAAGAACAAAACCAAAGTTGTATTTAACGGCAAATCTGGTTTGGTCTTTCATCTCTGCTCTCTTCTACAGACCACCTTTGTACAATGTGCATGATCGTAGTGAAGGCTGAATGAAGGGATATATTTGCGGGGGGGGGGGGCTCATGTGAGCACTACTTGCTGTCGAGCTTTATGCGTGTCTGAATGCCAGCAGGGATGCATCACCCACTCAACCACCTACATGCAAACTGAAATATGGACACAGTGAATCCCAGCCACGGTACACAGAACTCTACGCAATATGCTCTTGCACACATGTCCTTCTGGTTCCTTCCTGAACATGTGCGCACACAACCTTTGAAAGAAAAGAGAGAGACAGTTCCAATCTTACTATATAATAAAAATGTAAGAGTGTCACCACATGGCTCCCCTTGAAGGATTTGTAATGCTACATCAAAATCCTGGATTTGCGTGAAGTGGCAGAGGAGCATGAGAGAAGGGAGATTGCCCAGCCGTAGTGGCCATGGCATGGGAGCTAGAAGGGAAGGTCACTGAGAATGGGAAGTGGTGGGAGAGGTCTGAATGGATATGGAATTTTAGGGTTATTTTTTTTAAAAAAAGTTTTAACAAGAAATAGCAGAAATGGATACAACACAGAAACTAACACCAAGAAGCTAACGTAATACTGTAGACTCTTTCCCAGTTTCTTTCTTGCTCTACTGAAACCTTGTTTTAAACTGCTCAAACCTCTGACAAAGTTTAAAGCTGCCATTTTCCTCTCAATATCACTCCGCTCTTCCTCCGTTCTTCATTCTCAAATATCTTCCTCCTCCTTTGTTCAGCTGCCTTACATGAGAGAGATAAAGCATGCAGAGCCCTCAAATATTCCACAGCACTTTCACACAATGTATATCATTCCTGGTACTACGTGTTGTCTTCAGCATGAAGTTCCAGATTCAATGTAGAACAGATCTTTTATTAACAAGCAAACACCTGTAACATGTGCAACATCCATTAACTGAACCGGATTTTTGTTTATTTATTTATTTATTGCATTTACATACCACATTTATCTTCCACAGACCTCAAAGTGATGTACATGGTTCTCCTCCTCCCCACTGCATCCTTGCAACAACCCTGTGTTTTAGGTTAGCCTAAGAGATGGTGACTGGCCCAAGGTCCCCCAGCGAGCGTCATGGCTGAGTGGGGATTTGAACACTGCTCTCTCAGGTCCTAGTCCATTGGCTTGATGGTGAAGTGTAAAGCAGGGCTGCAGAACAGAAGACTAATTAGTTGTCTTTCAGGACTAATTGGGGAGAAGGAGTGGGGGGAGGGGACCCTCCAGGCAATACAGAAGGCCTTTGTGGATATATGTGTGCCTACAGGTACCACACGGAGAATGCCTTGGCCACAGGTTCCTTTATTGGTGCCCCTTGAGAACACTGATGTCTCAAATATTTGCTCCTGAGCAACTTGTGAAGTTGTGAGGTGGTCCTGCATACAGTACAAAAAGGGCAAGCTGAATATTGCTCACAAGAAGTCCAGTGTATGTGTGTGCGTGCGTGCGTGTGCCTAGTGATAATGAGAGCAGTTAGCCAAAGAGAAGGGAAAATGTAAAAAACAAACAAACTACAGTTTGTTTGTAAAAAACAAACAAACTACAGTTTCCATGAAGCTTGCCTATCCCTTTCACTATATCTGACCTGTTCATGGGGGGCATGTCTCAATTTTAAAAGAACAAGGTTACACAGTTGTACTGCACATCATGGTCTTGTCTAATCCATATGAGACACTGGTTCCCCTGAAACACACATAATACTCAGAGAACGCTTCCTAAGCCAACCACTTCCTCCCCCCTCACATACACCCATGCACGTTCTTTTGTTAACAGGCACCTGCAGTGCTCAGATTGCTATGTGCTCACTTCATCCAAACATCTACCTTTCACCTGCCACCTCTGATTTCAAGCTACTTGAGTAAGGAGCAGCTTTCAGTGTGACTCCCCACCTAAACAAATTGGATAATGGTAGGCATAGGTGTGACTATGTGACAGATCTAAAGGGTATGGGAGTTTCCCCATCAGCAACTTTCAATAATCTTCAGATATAGTAGTATTCACACCCTTAACAGTTTGTTGACAGATCCACAGCATACATTTAAAGTACACCCAATGCACATAAAAAGCACATGACTCCCCCTAAAGATTCATGGGAACTGTAGTTTGTTAAGGATGTTGGAAATTGTAGCTCTGTCTATGAGTGAGGAAACTACAGTTCTTTGGGGGAAGCCATGTGCTTTAAATGTGCATCATATCGAAGAATCACAGAACTGTGCAGTTGGGAGGGACCTCAAGGGTCATCTAGTCCAACTCCCTGCAATGCAGGAATCCCACCCACAGCCGTCCCTGGGTGGGGTTAAACCACTATTGTACTTTAAATGCATGGTGCAGACCCATGTTTTAAAATATACCAGAAACCTGGAAAGGATCCATTGCTTAGAGGCAGGGCAGGGTTTGCAGGCTCAACCATGGATGGGTTGCAGAGCTTGGTGGGAGGAAATGGTGAGGAGCATGCAGTGGTGATGATCTAGCAGTGCCAGGGCCTGGGAGATCGCACAGTGTGAGTGAGCTAGAGACCTTTGGGTGACCTGTTTATTCAGAATCCATCCTGATTTGCTTGCACAAATCACACATGGTGGTTAGACTACAGATGAATTTCGATGTGGGGAATATTGTCTTGGCTTTCCTGGTTATAATGCTAGTGCTTCTGTCCCATTTTCAAACATTCCTTCCAGACTGCAGTACCTGTTGTGTTATGGAACGGTGTCTTTTTGAGCAAAATTCAGTCTGTCGTGCTGAATTTCATTCACACCTGTGGGGGTGGAGTCTGCAGTGGCTGCAGACATATATATATAATGGATTGTTTTTGCTTAACGGGTTTTCCATGGTAAGGGGAAATCCAGATCATTTATATATATATATATATATATATATATATATAGAGAGAGAGAGAGAGAGAGAGAGAGAGAGAGAGAGAGGCTGGCATTTTGATGACAATGATGTCATGGGGTTGAGCAACAGCGAGTCCACAATAAACTCCCGCCTGGAAGCATCCTGTATAGCAGAGGTGAAGACTATTATTTTCCACCAGAGCTTCTTTCTTAGTGATAATTTGCATTGCCATAGCAACTAGTCTCCAGCTGTCTAGGGGACTCTCTGTAAGTTTGAGAAACCTGTGGCAGATGGGCTGCTGGGGGCTCCCCTCCCACCCCACCCCCAGTTCTGTAAATGCTGCTTTATTTGCTTTCTTTTGTTGAAATCCTATCTGCATTGTTTGTTAACACTGTTCTAGATATCTGGGCCAAATACCCCATTGGGAGATGGGGGGGGGGAGGTAGAATAGCTCTAGAGCTCTGCGAAGCTTCCCCAGTAATGTGGGGCGGGTGGGGGAAACTTGTGCCATGATGATAACATCATTTTGCATCATTGCATCCCCGGTTGTAAACATTCAGAGCGAGAGAAGAGGGAAGGGAGACTTGGAACTGCTATATTCAGGTCAGGCTGGCTGGGGCTGATGGGATGGGAGTTGTAGTCCAAAATATCTGGAGGGCACCAGGATGTGGAAGGCGGTAGTTCTGGGTCAGTCACTGTGTATAGAACACATGGAAGGTACCAAGAGAAAAAGAGTGTGTATACTTGTGAGAAGCTCAAAGCTTTGCAGCCGCTGTAGTTTGTTAAGGGTTGCTTGGAATTGCAACTCGGTGAGAGGTTAACTGCAGGACCCAGAGTTCTTTGAGGGAAATAATGTGCTTCCCATGTGCTATCACGTGTATACAGCCACAATGAGCTTTAGAACTGAGAGGGAATTTGAATCAGAATTTCACATGGCCAAGCCTAGCGCTGCGTTACACTGGAGCAAAGCAGCTATGACAAGAACATGGAGGCAGGCAACTTGCAGTCTCATGCACAGCTTATTATACTTGCAAAGGCTCTGCGGGTATTAAAAGATTGCCATCTTTCCTTCCGCCCACTTGCCCTCCTACCCTAGCCAGGTACTGGAGCCCGTTGTGGAGAAATTGTCAGGGAATTGTTCTCACATCCCCCTCTCCTGCTGCTGGGAAAGCAGATGCGATTAAGACAAAAGCGCAGGGAAGGGAAACATAAAAGTAAAATCTTCAGGACCGAGAATGGATTGGTGGGCCCCTCTGTGGAGAAGAAATGCAACATTTATTTCCCTTCATCCAAATTAAGCCCTTGGCCCTCTGGGTGAATGAGATATTAATAGTCCACTTCATACACAGGCAAAGAATAATTCTCAGGCTCCTACAGCAAAGGCAGCCGGCAAGTACTCAGCCCCAGTCCCCTCTGTATAGTTAGTACAGCTACCTTAATTCTTCCAGAAGGGTCTCCTTTTTCCAAACCCCGCTCACTGCCAGGCCTGACTGCCATGTGACCCAGAACGATGGTTTCCAGCAGGGGCCCTTTGTGTGTGGGTTTGCTTTGCTACGTGAATTTCAATGAACATTTTGCTTCTGTTCCTCACACCCCGCCGCTTTCCTATTTGACTAAAGATTCATATTCATGCCCAAATTGCCCTCATCCTTCCACCCCACCGGGAAAATCAGTTACTCTCCATTCTCCTCAGAGGCTTTGGAGCCCCCTTTCCTGTGTTTATTCTTTTCCTTCTCTATATATGTTTTGCTGTGGGGAGAGATTGCTCTTGATGTTTGTAATTCCTATGCCCACCCCCTCCAGGCGAAATAGATTTGGCAGAAATAGCGCTAGATACAAAGGAGCGTGATTATTTCCCGACTAAATGGAAACTGGGTGCAGGGTGGGGGGAGAAGGGTGCCTCTGATATGTGGGCCTATTAGGGAGACAAGACGTGCAGACATCACACTTGGGGGTATTTCAAATAGGGGACCCATGATTTATACCTACTACGTATGATATCTAAAAAAGCGACTTACTCCTTCTCCCGTTTTAGTTATTTCTGTCTCTAGCCCCCAGAGTGCAGAATGAGACCTCTGCATCATAAAGGCCCCACTTGAGAGACCCCCAAATGAAATGCAGCAAGGTCATTCCTGCACCACCACCCTGCACTGCATTTCAAGCCACATTTGCAGAGAGTTGTTCGTGTAAGAGAGCTGGCAGGGATGTGTCCCCCGGATGCCCCCCAACCTCTTAGGTTCCCCCACCCCTCCAGCTCTGCTGTTCATTAAGCTGTCGCGTGCGCTCAACTGGGCCAGTGCAGCGACTGTTAGGGTAATTTCACATTACCGCTTACTCCTCATTCACTTTTCTAATTGGATTGAACCTGGTATGAGGTTGGGGGGCGGCATCAAACAACAGTGTTCGTCAAGAAACTACAGGATCAATACGGATTGTGTGGATGTGGCTTCAGAAATCAGCCGTGGGAGCGCAATGGAAGTGAAGTAAGTGCTACTAAGAACACCCCCCTACTTCCACCTTCCATTGCCCCCTGGATGCAGATCCCTAGACATTGTGAATGGCAAGTAGGATACTCTTGTGGTACCATCACTGCTTAATCTAAGCCAGGGATCACCAAGGAACATTCTATGACACCATTATCAGTTGCTGGACCCATGAGTGGTTTTTGTTTTTGTTTATTCTGCAAAGGGTGCATTTTCACAGCACTAACATCTAGCCACCTCAGCTTAGGGAGAAGGGCTTGCAAGGCAGCGGTTGTGGCCCTCAGGCAGGTTTCAGTCCCAGCACTGCTTACTTTATGCCCTTGGCTGGTATGAGCCATGCCTCAGTTTCCCTCAGTCAAGCAGAAAGTATAGCTTCAGTTCTGAGCTCCTTGAGATTCATCAGGAATCTGGTTTGCAGGCCCAGGTGCAGTGGAGCTGCAGGCAGTGGGGCCAAGGAAAGATGCAGAGGCAATAAGCACAGGACAACCAAAATGGGATTTAAACAGGCCACAACTTTATTGATTACAGGTGTCAGCAGTTTTTGGCCTAGGCTTTGGGTGTGTATCTTGACTTAACCAGCCTGACTGCTGGTTGATTTTTGGCAAGGTTAACCAAAGTTAAGCATCACTCTATAACATACATCCAATCAGGGCAACCCCTCCAAGTTCACTATTTGGGGGTGCTGTGGCCCATCAGCCCCTGTCTGGGCATCCAGACAGAAGCATCTCCCCAGAATCACCTTAAGGGGATATGCTGATCCCTTGGGAGGGGACACCCCCCATCCAATTAAACTGAGGATCCAACCCAATGTCATATCTGCCACCCGAGTGGCTAGCGCCTGAAACAAGTTGTTTATTATAAGTGGTTAAAGGCATAATAAAAAACAAGAAGAGTGAAGTATCTAATTAGGCACAAAGTCTTCTTTCCCTTAAGAGCATTCTCACACCTGTCTCTGTGGTCCTCTCCCATACCATTTGTGCACATGTGAATATTGTTAATGCAAAGTATAAAGAGGAATAGAGTGAAGGTTAGCCTGAATTTACACACAGGTCGCTGTAGGGTTTTCCAGGAGTGATATTTGTGTGGGAAATGCAAGTGCCAGTTTAAACCTCACATCCGGAAACAACTTACCATTCAATTTTAGCACCACAGAGCCAAGAAATGACAAGATTCCCGCTGCAAATCTTATTTCCCAGGCAATGAATATAAGCGTACCTTCACAGCATGTCTCATTTCCTCCTTTGCCTCTACTAAGTATTAGCAAGAGGTAGTTAACTCTACTCTGTAAGGTGATTCTTCTATTTCTGCAGAGGAGGCTCAGATTAACAGAAGCCAAGCTGTTTTAGAAACTAGCAGGCCACTTCTCCCTGTAGGTAAATGGCACTGGTCAGGTCAAGGTTGAAAAAGTCAAAGCTTTGCTTTCTGGTTGAAAAGTAGCTGCCCATGAAGAGGAGAAAAGAACACGCATCTTCAGTCTTCTTGACCTCTGCTTTAATGTTTACCATCAGGGGTCAATGAAGTCTTGGCATCTACAAATCCACCAGGATATGAACTGTATGCCTGATGTGGAAGCATCCTGTAGGAAGCATGTTTCATAATACAGTTTCACTTGTGGGAAGCCTGGTGGCATCACAAATCATCATCTTCTTAGCAGAGCTCAAAGGGCTCTGCCTTTAACCCGCTCTTGCTTCTCTATGGAGCATTCCTTCTCCAGCCACTGTGGATGCACTAGCCTAATAAATGAAAATGACCAGTCCCATAAAAGACTGTGGTGCAGTGAAGTTGTCACAACAGTTAGGATCCCAAAGGGATGCAAAAAGTAAAGCAAGTTTTGTATACCTGCGGTTAGGGTTATGGGGTGGGGTACAAGTTTTATTTCCAAAGCTTGAACTTGCATGTGATTTAAGCCAGAAGGTAGTACAAACCCCCAATATCCACAAATTTGGGAATTACAGAAATATGCCACCCTCACTCCCTGAGTCCCCTAGACAAGCCTTCCTTGCACACCTTAAACTAGACATCTGTCCCCAGGTACAGAGGAGGATGTTGCCTCATCCCCAGTGCTGAAGTAGGATTCAGCTGTTAGCCAAATTGGATTCCATACATGGAGTGGAGGACACCACCATCTTTGCCTCTGACAGAAAAATATATCGGCCAGGCCTGCTTGACTGACAGGCACAAAACAAATTATATGAAATAAGCAAGCCTATGCAATTTTTCTTAACCTGGCATAATTTATATAGACCGCAGAATGCAAGTTTCTATTTCTTTAACATGAGAATAGTTTAGCCCTGGTAGCTGCTGTCGCTATAATCTTTGCCGCTAGGTCATATTTTAAAATTTCAGCAACATCACATTCAAGTTGGGTCTTTTGCACAAAAACTGCATTGGTGTCAATCTTTCCTTCATTAAAATGCATTATTATTGGCAGGCACTGACTGCCATTTGTACCAAGAGACATTTGATAAGACAGAAGGTGCTTAATGCTTTCCACCAGTGGAAAAAGTCACTGTTCAGGGGGAGGGGGGAGAAGACAATGTGAAAAATTGGAAGGGGAAACATGCCAAACGCTTGAATGAAGGAGACAAATTGTCACTTTTTATAACGGATTTTTTTTCCTTTATTACATCCACATTGCTGATTTTTCTTTCAAATGCCATTTGAATGGGAAAGTTTCCCTAAGTGGATCTAATGCACACTGAACCTCTCTGTTGGGAAAATCCCCACCCCTCACCTCACCCCAGTGTTTCTACTCAAGCTAGTTATCAATTTCCATTTCAGCCTTAGAGTATTGAGCCAGAATGTGAGGAACCCAAAATCAAATCCCCCACACAGCCGTGAAGTTGAATGGGTGGCCTTGAGCAAGCCATTCATTTTCACCCTAAACTACCCTACAGGATTGTTGTAGGAATCTGTTTGGGATAGCTCAGTTGGTAGAGCATGAGACCCTTAATTTCATGGTTGTGGGTTTGAACCCCACCTTGGGCAAAAGAGAGTTGCAGAGGGCTGGACTAGATTACCCCTGTGGTCCCTTCAGACTCTACAATTCTATGATTCTATGAAGGTCATGAAACAAATGTGATACATTAATGTGATACAGCCAGTTCTTCCCATCCCCCCCCCCCCCGTCACACTGAGAATGTGTCAAAGAGATAGGAAATGGCACTCATTTGGGGTAGGTAATGTGTTGAAGATAGAGGCAGAGCTAAGATTTGGCAGCTGTGGCAAAAGGAGAGAAAGTAGGGACCAGAGAAAAGGGAAGAGTGCTTTGGTGAAGGGGATTGGAGGGGGTAGGGGTTAAGATTAGGGGTTATCATAAGGAAAGGATGAACTGCTGCAACCTTCTAAACACCTGACCATTCTCTAGAGCAGTGGTTTTCAACCAGTGTGCTGGGGTGCCTTGAATGATGGTTGGGGTGCTGCGGGCAACATTGGCCTCTGTCGCTCTTCCCTCCCTTTCTTCCTCTGATGCCCTCTCACATCTCTGCCTCCCAAAGGCTTGCACAGCTGTTGGTTGCAGTAGCCCTGGCTACAAGCTCCCAAGGCGAATGGTGCTTCTGGAGCTGGCCAGGGGGTGCTTCTCAGGCCCCAGTGGGGTAGTGGGAGGATCACCTCTCTTTGGGGCAGGGGGGCGTGCAGCTCAGAGACCAGGGACAGCAGCTGCGGCAAGGAGAGGGGAGAAGAGAGGAGGCTGAGGGAATACCCCACAAGGGTATTCAAAAAGGGGTGAGGGGCTGCTAGCTCTGCAGGCAAGGGGTGACCTAACTGGGCTCCTGAGCCCCACAGGGGTGCCACAGAAAGAATGTAGTTGGTCAAGGGAGCCATGGACCCAAAAGGTTGAAAACCTCTGCTCTAGGTTTTAATGTGCTGTTAATAAAAAGAGGAGCATCAATGACTACTGATCATGATGGCTTTATACTACTTCCAGGATCAGAGGACACATCTGTTACCTTTTTGTCTTGCTTGTGGGCTTTCCAGAGGACCACTGTGGGAAACAGGATGCTAGACTGTGCACGGGCCTTTTGCCTCCGCCAGCCTGGCTCTTCCTAACGTTCTTTTGAACATTCTCACTTTTAAACATGTAGGCATGTAGGGCACGTGACTTTATTCAGCAAACATCTCATGTATTGGGGGTTTCTCCCTCTCTTCTCTTCTTCTCTCCAACAGAGGTGCTTTCTCAATTGTCAGGAGGTGTGTGAAGGTGTTGTCAGGACAAGAATATGCTGCCAAGATCATAAACACCAAGAAGCTCTCAGCTCGTGGTAGGTGCTGCCTGATCTTACTACATGTTGGAAAGGGATTCCTCAGACCTGTGTGCTGCAGTGAACGGCACTTATAGTAGCCTATATATATTTACATGCTTTGGGAACTGATGTGGTGACAATTGCTACAAGCACATGTTTAAAGGAAGAAGTCTAGGCACACGTTTTCATACATGCTAGAACCATTACTTTTACCCATTCATCCATCCTTTTAGTGTAGGATCAGCTGGCACCTAGGAAGGTAATCCCCCCCACCAGCTGTAGAACTTGAGTGGCCACATGCAAAACCCTGCATGTGACTGAAAGCCATACTTTCCATCAACATTGCTGCTGCATCTCCAACAACCCCTTTCAATCCCTTAGACCCAGCCCACAGGACAGCATTTAAAGCAAAAAAAACACCTTTGGATATTGTACGTTCCCAACTCCTTGAAACTGATGCACAGTGAAGATGAGAAATGGAATGAGAATAGGACAGAGGGAATGGCCTTCTTGTACTGCTAGAGAGATATATATGGTTACTATCCCTTACAATCCCTGATCTAACATTTGAACTGCAAAGAATGCTACGTGGCTAGTTTTCCAGCCTTCCCACAGCTAGGTGGTTGCTTTTCCCATTCTCTGGATGGAGAACTGAGGCTCAGATAGTTTCTTGTTCTGAGGCTAGGTATAAACTCATAGCTTTGGCCTGTGCACAGTAACTAGTGGCCACACTGCCCCTTTAAGGCTTTTGAGGTTTGGGATTTTGTGCTGTCAACACAAGAGACAGTTAAGAAAGAGCAGCCAGCACCCAGTTCCCAAAGAGATTCTTTCTTCAGTTATAACAATCAGTTCAGGGTTTCTGAATTACAGGAACTTTGCAAAACTATTGATTCTATTACAATGGCGAAACAACTCTAAAATTTTACAATCGCTAGCCCTTCTTGCTTCTTGTAGCTAAAATACAACTTTTATTGGTTTCTCCAATTACTTTTAAACTAGGTAAAATCAAGAGTGTTTTCGCACATGACTTTTGAGCCTCTGTCTCGCTATTGTTTCTAAGTGGCAGAGAGAGCAGAGGGACAGCATTTGCAATGCAAATAGGCATTCTGGTGAATACAAGTTTTACATTCATAATCATAAAGCCTGCTTTAAGAGCTGCTTTAGGTTTTGTGTATGAAAACACTCATAAGAAGCAAGTCATCTTTCCTCCAGGCCTTTTTGAAGAGCACATTGTCTTATAAAACAACAAACATACAGACAAGCCGCATCAGAGTAGCATTACATGCTGAAATCACCACTTGGATGTGTGTCAGTAAGCAGAGGCTTTGGAGAATGTCAATTATCTCAGCCTTGGTGATGGTTAATGTCTTGATCTGCCTGCCTTCCAGTAGAAAAGCCATGCTCAAGGGCCAGTCAGAGCTCCTGTCTTCAAACCCACCCTTTGAACGGTCAAGCCCTAAATGCTTGCTGGTGGCTCACCCT
This sequence comes from Podarcis filfolensis, assembly GCF_964270895.1. Lineage (NCBI taxonomy): Eukaryota > Metazoa > Chordata > Lepidosauria > Squamata > Lacertidae > Podarcis > Podarcis filfolensis. The sequence continues at coordinate 62,334,013 of NC_139605.1, forward strand.
CATGCCCTTCCTACTTCAATCCCCAGGACAGGACTCATAAATTTGCATAGCATGATGTTTTCCCTCATGCTTCCTAGTGGGACTTGAAGGAAGTTGCCACCACAGTTTCTGTATCTGTCAATCATACTTTGCATGCAGGAGGTCTGAGGTTCAAACTCATGTTGAGAAAGACCCCTGCATGAGGATCACTGCCAGTCAGAGTAATAGAACAATATTGATTGATAGGCTGATTCAGCAGCCACACTCAAAATATTATGTCTCTGCACCTGCGCATAGCCCCTTTGTTTCTCCTTTTGTCTGAATGGGCAAGGAACCCAGGAAGTCACATTCAACCATAGTTTCCCATTACATCTGAATTAGAATTATGGTTAATGGCTTCCAAACAAGCCAAGATCTGGAAACTAGCTTCATATTCTGGCTTGTTTGGATGCTATTAACCATAGTTTTCTGGTTCAGATCTGACTGGAAGCTAGGGTTAAATGTGGCTTGTTTGCTCATTCAGATAAAAGGAGCCTCAAAGCAGTTTGACATGGATGCATGAAGCTCATTAATATACAGGCAACAACCGTTTTGCACAGGGGTTGCATTCCTGAAACCGCCCCCCCCACATTGGCATGTAAGCCTGCCCCCAACCCTGTGACACCCCCTTTTCTGTATATTTCTGGGTTGCACCAATGCGATCTTTGAATGTTTGCAAACCGGGAGTTGCATGTATACTTTTTTGCCCTTGCCTTTGACACCTGAGATGTTTATAATATAGGAATTTTAAATTTTTATAACCACCCACAGGACCTGCTAGTGAAGGGTAGGTAATAAATATAAAAATAACAACAAAGCTCATTAAGGCTTTGTCCAAACAAGGCCCAGTGTAAGGGAGCTTCATAAGCCTCTCCATTTACCTCTCTGTTCTGCCCTGGAGAAGTGGGATGGGCTGTCCGTCCTGCAGGCTCCCCATGCAGAGAGAGGGAATCTGGAAGGACTTATTTAGTCAGTTAATTAATATGTATTCTCCCAAACATGCCTGCTGTCAAGGGGATTCAAAATACCACCTTCCATTTAAACCTATTAAAGTGGTGTGGCATTGACTCTAGAAAAGACACAGTCAATCAGTATTAACCTCATATTTTAAAAAGGTCATAACAGATTAATTAATGTGGTGGTTATAAACCTCTGCACAGGCAAGTGTTCAGCAGCAATGGAGCAGATTTCCCTCAGTCTTTAGGGGGATGAAAAGCAGGGAGAGAGATATTGCTAAACATCCTTCTGCAAGAGATTCCTCGGCCAAAGATGCAGTGCCCTGGGCTTAAGCTGTGTCACAGAGCGTAGTCCGGGGACAGCAGCCAGCCAATTAGGTGACAGAGGAGCCAAAGAGAGGGAACCAGATTGTGTGCAATGAACTGCAAAAGGCAACTGAGGAAGTCAGAGGAAGCTGGGTGACAAACCGTCTGAGGCCGGGTCTCTGGGGCTTCTGTGACAGAGATCACCAGAGGGTGTGGAGGGCAGGCAGGTCAGCTGTAAGAGTTGCAGAGTTTGCTTCAGAGGGCAGAGACAACCTGGGGGCCCTGTACCTGCGAGGGAAGCATAATTTGAGACACTGAGTTAACAGTGGTGCAAACAATGCCTTGTATGCTTAGTGCAAGTTGAAGAAAGCATGCCAGTCATAGTTTTTACCTGTAGGAATACAATAGGTTACTCTGAAGAATAACTGGGAAAAGGAAATGCCATTTGCACCCAGGTGGTGGGGCTCATAGTTCAATGGTTAGAGGACACGCTCTGTGCTCAGAAAAGCCCCGTGTTCGGTTTTCTGCATCTCTGGTGGAAAGGATCTCATGTTGCAGGACTGGGAAAGACGGCTTATTGAGGCCATTGGAGCCGCTGCTTGTCAGAGAATATGCTGGGCAAGATGGACCAATGCCCCAAATAAGTCCGTATGGAATTAGATCCCCAAATTTCAATTTTGGCACTCTGATTTGCAGAAGACTGTATTCTAACTGAACGCCCACTCTGACAGTACTCTATTTGAAGGAGCCTTCTGTTCGTAAAGTGTACAGACAAGTCCAGTCTAAAGATAAGGAGCCATAAGAAGGGGAAGCAACAGGGGCCTGAAAGTTGTTCATCAACAGTTGGCAGCTGGACAATAGTTTTAGCAGACACACAGGTCACCTGGTCAGTCTTCCCAACTGATGTATTGCATTTCTATTTCTAAATTTGTATATTATATAATAAAAATGTAGGAGTGCTGTCATGCTGCAGTTTGCTTGGCCACAGAAAGGTGGCACTGCAAACCACAGTATGATGAAAGGCGGTGGGTGAATCATGGAGGGACAGCCAGAACAGGCTGCTGCAGCTCCCGCCCCCTGCCCCAATCCACAGGCTCCTTCGCCTGCCACTCCTTGGGCCCCTGCCTCCAGGATCCACACCTGTAGGCTAACTCGCACCCCTGCTGGCCAACTTCGTCCTCCTCAGCCCACTTGGGGCTCTGCTGCTTCTGCCACCACCATTTAGGATGATGAGTTGGGCTGTCAGGAGCAGCAGTACAGGAAGGAGGAAGGTGGCCAGTGGCTAACCCCTCTGGTAATCTACTGCCGCCGCCACCGCCACCACTGTATCTGGTGGTATATTACGTGAAAAATGTGTATATATTAGCACGTGCAAATTTCATGCAAATCTGTCTCTTCTGTTTTGGTGATGCATTTCCTCTTTTTTAGTGATAGGTAAGTGGCCACCCTAGCTAGACCAGACGGACTGGCTCCTATTGGAAATATTAGATGCTCTTGTAACAAGTTGAGGAGTTGCCGCCCACTACTATTTCAGGTCTGTGCCTGTTCCAACAGTTCTCCAATTCATTGAGGGTGCATGATATAACTGAGACTTCTAATGCACTGAGACCTTTGGGCATGTGCTGGAGGCCAAGGGTGGCCAGGGATGTCCTTAGCCATGTCTTAGGTGTCTTTGTACATGTGCTGATTATAGAACCCATTCCAAATCATCTAATCTAAACTGGAGTTTAGAGGTAGACAGAAATGGTCTCATTCTAAAATATGCCAGAACTACTCATATCATAGTGTACTGCACCTACCTTTGGCTGTTTAGCATTGAGTTAATGCTGAGGAATCATTTTTATTTGGTAACCACAGTTATTGCTTGTTTACTTGCAAAACTGCTGTAGACTATAGAGCTTTCTCTCGTATCTCCAGTCAATGAACTAATGAGAGGCAAGCCAGGGGATAATAAGCCTATCACAGGTGTCTGCTCCTGCTTAAGGTGATTTTGTGAAGTGTTCCCTATAATAACTATTCATGTCAGGAGCAGAATGTATGCATAGGCAAAAAGAGGAATATTACTTCGTTGAATAGTGCTAATCATTGCTGGATCAAAGGTTTAAAAAGTCATATGTTATAGATTTTATTTTATTTTTCTTCTGTTGAAGCTTGTTTTACATCAGTGGATAGTAAGGAAAATGGAAACCCTAATAAACTCTCCCTTTGTTCTGCCTTTCCTTTTAATTTGCATTTACTACTCTCTCTAGCTCTCTTCAGGGGGAAAAATGAGTGGGCTTGACAAAGTGATAATTACCGAAGGAACATTATCAGTCTGTGTTATGAAGCAAGGTTAGCAAGCCTACAGTGGCCTTTTTTGATCTTAAAACCCCATCAACCTGTACCAACAAAGCCATGACAGTCTGTTACACAGAGCTTCCTCTCACATAGTTTTTGACATAATTATGTGAATTTGTGTTCTCAACATCACAATATGCCATCTTTGATCAGGAACCATGCAAATGTGTGGAACTATTTCTCACCAATGTGGGGATAGCTCCAGGTGTTCAGTGGAAACACTCTGCATTTGGACCTCACCATAGTTGGTTCCAGCTGTTATTTCTAAGAATTTACTTTGCGTTTGACTTTCATCCTCCCCAAATCATGCATTTTTCTGGATTTTCTGGATTGAGTTTCAGAAGCACAGAGTACGTGCCTTTGGTTACAGGACTAGTTGGCGACATAGGCCAATATGAAGAGATGAATTGCGGGGTGGGAATTAACAACAACAACAAAAAACCAGGATGATGGAGTGATATCATTTTTAACTAATCTCATACCTGTTTTCTTGGAATGGATGCATATTTTACATTTCTAACATAAAAAATATATCTCTCTCAACAAACTGAGTGGAGATGAAAAGCACAGTAATATTAGAAAGAAATATCCGAATTCAGTGGCTTGGGCATTCAGGCCAATAGGTTGCTCAGTCTATCCAGGATTGACACTTGACAAACACATATCAAAAGCAGGATAGAGAAATAAACATCCAATGGTTTATATTGCTGGGTTTTCCCTTTTATCCTTTTGAATGGGTTTGAGCAGAGAGTCTGTGGGCATGCCCAGGTGTCATTTTTATTGTGCATTTATGATTATTTATGTTCATGATATACCGGATCTCACTTTCAACACTGTTTACATTTGCAAAAGTTTCAGGGCAGACATAATGCTTCATTTCCAACCAGTGCATGTCCCATAACTTCCTGATAAAATCCTGTAATTTTTCAAACCAGAAATGTTTCAGGGTTCTTGTTTTTTGGAGGTGTGTGTCCTGTTTTTGTTGTGCTATAGTGGCGTGAGAGTGCTTTTCTTAGATGACAAAATTGAGGAAGCATTGCAACAACCAATAAAGCAGAAGTATGTGTGGTTGGTCTAGTATATGTCCCCCACTAGTGTATTATTATTGCGTTCCTGTTATGTTGCAGAATCCACCCTGTCCCAGTTCAATATTCAAAGGCTCATGATTCTGAAAAGGCAAATGAAAGATTATGCATAAAGTGTTTGTTGTTATATACACAGTTTCCATGCAAAGCATTCAAGGCTGATGGGTTCCCAGTACAATGGGCCTATCTTGTCTTGGTAGCCTACAAGGGCAGGACAAAGCCAATGGAGGTATGGGTCACCAAGCGTGCCCCCCACCTCCAAATGAAATCCAGTGTTATTTCTGTTTAAAATCAAGTATAGCATTCCAGTGGCTTCCACGTCACACATATCACTTTACCTGGATCAGAAAAATTAACAAAAAACTCTTTAAGGTTAACTTGATTTTTTTCAGGGAATAATACAAGTATGTATTTGTCAGCACTGAATTCCTTGACTCTCCACTTGCTCAGCTAGCAAAACAGCTATTTCACTCCTCAATCCACTCACCATTCAAAAGTCTTGTGACTTTTATTCCTTTTGTGCTATGAGTCAGGAAGCTGCCCATTCAGCTCTTTCTTGGTGGCCTTAGCAAGGCATTCTCTCTAAGCTTCAGTGTACCCTACCTACTATATGGGGCTAATAACACTCCTTCACCTTACGTTGTTGTCATGAAGGTTACAACATGATAATGCACATGGTGCTCTTTCAACACTTGGAAGTGCTTTACAAATGCCGCATATTACGATACTTATTATTAGCATTTGGTGAAACTTTTCTTCTTCTTTTGGAATGTTTAGAGAGGACTGTAGGCTTAATTCCTTTTGGATTGTATGTGCGCAATACATTTAAATTACAGTGGTACCTTGGTTGTCAAACTCTTTGGTACTTGTACGTTTTGGCTCCCAAACACCGCAAACCCAGAAGTGAGTGTTCTGGTTTGCGAATGTTCTTTGGGACCTGAACGTTCGACGCTGCTTCCGTGGCTTCTGATTGAGTGCAGGAAGCTGCTGCAGCCAATTGGAAGCCGCGCCTTGGTTTTTGAACGTTTTTGGAAGTCGAACGGACTTCCGGAACAGATTTCTTTCGAGAACCAAGGTATGACTGTACATTTAAACAGTGGCGTAGCGTGGGGGGTGCAGGGGGGGCCGGCCGCACCGGGCGCAACATCGGGGGGGCGCTCGCACTCGCAGCTCTCTGCCCCTACCTGCCCCTACCTGGGTTAGGGGGCGCAAATTACTTGCCTTGCCCTGGGTGCTGACAACCCACGCTACGCCACTGCATTTAAACACATCCCACCCAAAGAATCCTGGGTATTGTGGTCTGTTAAGGGTGCTCGGAATCTGGCCAGGTCCAATACATTTTGGCACTTGAGGTGAACCACAAAATGGCATTCCCCTCCCCTCCAGAGAAAAAAGATGAGTGAAGATCTACATCAGGAACAAGGGGGATATAAATATCTGCATTGGGATCTCGACTGCTACATAGTCTCCGCTGTGCCTTATTCTCAAAAGAAAGCACAAACCCTGGGTAAGCGCCTGGAGCCCCTGGAATCTTGCACTGCTCATGGAGACTGGGGTGGCGTGTATCACTACTGTTATGCCCTATACTCCCTATAGAGCTATATAAATTACAGCATAGCAGTCCATAAGTTGACTTTTTCATTGCCATTCCCAGGAGTTTAGATTCATGATTTCCACCTCTGCATACTTGAGAGCCGCAGGCTTAAGCTGCTAGTCATTTCTCTTGGGAGTTATCCCAGCAGCACTCCATCAATACCCATTTCTTGTGGCAGCTTAGTTTGATGTTTTCTGTCAATATCAGGCAGGCTGCGTGTCAGAAAGGAAATGCCTCTAAATGCAACTTTGGGGGAGTTTGAGAGTCAGAGGACAAAAGCCTTCCAGCTATGGAAGATTTATTGGTTGGAGCTCTAAGCTGGGAGGAACTGCATTGTGTTTCATAACTGGATGGCATTCAATGTAGAGCATATGAAACTGAATTGAGCTTTATATAATGTGTTTCATACCCGAGGTGTCAATACACTTTATAAGGCAGTGAGTAGGAGCAGTAAGTGTGCAAGCAAACAAGAGGAGCCTGTATGTGCGCAGCTGTCACTCAAATGCAGCTTTTAAACTTTCCTTCTTGCAAATGGAAGGGCTGACCCAAGGCACCGTCAATTATTTTCCTCCCAATAATTTTCACAAGTTCCTCAACTCCCACCTGAACAATCAGAGAAACATACTGGGGGGTTTTCTGACATCCTATTTACTGTATATGGTTGCCAGCCAGTCATGATATAAATCTGACATTTCTATAATGCTGCAATATTTATGTTCAGCCTAGTGTGATGGAACTTATGCTTCAAAATGTTCCTCTGCATGTTCCTCTGCAGAGATTTTGTCCCATTTCCCACTTCTGGTTTCCTCTGTGTCAATGCACGGGTAGATAATTTGCCAAAACATCTAGCTGCCTGTACTTCCTGTAGTCCTGGTGCAACAGAGCTTTCTGGTGTACCTGGAAACATTCTCAGGGCTGCCTAGAAATTTCATCATCACCAAGATACTACTAGATTAAAGCAACAACAGAAGGGTCACCACTAGGGTTGCCATATGTAAGTGTCATGACGCAAGTGTAGATTTTGGTGAATTTCGTTAAAAATAGCTCAAAAACTTCCAGCAACTTCTGTGTCCAGATGTTCACTTTTTGAAATATGGTGGCCTTAGTTACCACACATAAATGAATATCAATGGAACATGACATGGGCATAAGGGCATGCCCATGACTCTGAAAGTAAAATTAGATTTAGCATCGTTACCAAAGAAATGCATTACACTGGGTTGGGGGAAGTCAAGCAAATAGCTGGGAGATGGCTACCACCACTCCAAATTAAACTAATGATTTTAATTGTCTTGTGCTGTTTTGATTAAAACAGTGAAATGCAATGCAGTTTACACCAAGCCCACTGATATGACATACAACAAAATGAAAGTGCATAAATCCTTTCTATACATGTTTTAAAGGGAGAAAGTAGGGAGACGCGGAAAGATGGGGAAGGGCAGTGGCTTAGTGGGATGGCTTTGCATGCAGAATATCCCAGGTTCAGTCCCTGGCATCTGCAGGTAGGGCTGAGAGAGAGACTCCTGCCTGAAACCCTGGAGAGAGGCTTCTAGTAGTCAGTGAAGACAACACCGAGCTAAATGGACCAATGGTCGGGTTCCGTAGAAGGCACCTTCCTATAATCCTGTGATACATCTGAAAAGAAACTAATGGTAGGTCATCAAAGTGCCCTAGGAATAAAAAGAGCTTCAGAAAGGAAGGAGTAGGAGTTCCTCCATCACAGCAACAGGTTGTCCTCTCAGTAAATACAACGTAATAGCTAGGTGCCCAAACTGGAGCTTGACAGGCACCACCACTGAAACCTTTCCTAGACTCCCTTTCATTGTCAGAGTGCTCTAAGCAGCACCAGCAACTGAGTCTGGCTGCCATTTTTAATTTCCCACAATGCCCCTGTCATAGTGTTGCTCTAGGGAACTGTGGGAAATTTAAACAGTGTCCTTCAGACGGCTGACATTGCTTGAAGCACTGATTCTGGCAACCATCATTGCCATGAAATCTGCCAGGGCCTCCCTTAAGAGAAGGGGACCTACTGGAGGGTCCTTTGCCCAGGCCCCACTCAAACTCGGAGCAGGCCTAGATGAAAACCATGTCAATCATTTTGGAGAGACTGTATAGGGATGTCATAATTTTTGGTCAACTGTTACATATCACTTTACGAGATTATCAGATGACTCATTTACACCTCACGGCTGCCTCATGGAAGCCATTTTGAATTTTTAATTTCTTCATTACAGAGGATGCCACTCCATAGTGAAATACTGGTGTGCAGCTGGATTTCAGATCTATTGGGGCCAGGGAGCTATTTGTGGTGGCATGGGGAAAATCCCTGATCTATGTGGCAAGGTAGCTCACGACTCATTACATGATAGCGACTCCCTTGTGGATGGCCAATGCGAGGGCACCTCCACAGGTGAGCTGCACCATGCATAGCAGACCTCAGCTGCCAAAAAGTGACCAGGCTTTTCTCTGTCAAAAGAAGCATCTTGAGTTCCGCCCATTGCACATGAAGAGGCAGCGTTAATGGGGAAGGAATGGCTGGTGCCTGTGTGCTGCTGCTTCTTTTGGGAATCATTTTGACTTTGTTTTCTGAAAATTCAAAGTGGGGGCGTTCCCTTCAGCAGAGCTGCTAGTACTTAATTAGTGTGAATAAGAAGCCTGGAAATGGGCAAAGCTTTCCCTTTGTTTCTTCATGACACCATTATTCATCTCTCCAAAAGGTAAAAAAGAATGAAATAAAGGAGCTACTTTCAGGCCCCCAAAATAGAACAGTACTTTGCAGGCTTCCCACACACAGCCCTGCCAGTGTAACACAATCCCCAGAAACCACAGCATTGCAGATCTTCCAGCCTTGGTTCATTGCAGTCTGCTGGAGAGACCGACCTGGTCCTCCCACCTCCCAAGTAGCTTCAACCGGTGGGGTGAAGTGGACAAGTATGTTAGACTGCAACCAAAGAGACCTGTGTTCAAATCCATGAACTTCACTGAGTGACCTTGGTCCAGTTGCTCACTCTTAGACTTAAACCGACTGCCACACAGGATTATGTTGAGAATGAAGTGAGAAAAATGCAGGCATGGCGGAGCACTGGAAGAGGGAGAAACCTCTGCTAGCAATTAGTTTAGATTTCTGGAAAGGATGAGGGCGTGGCAGAAGAAGAGGAGAAAGAGTGTATGTGGGTGGTGGAGGGGTGGCAGAGAGGGGGAGAGAGGAGGTTGGTATATTCACTGCTGGCATGCGGCTATGTGGTCATTGACATAAAAATCAGACCATTGATCTATCTGACTCAGTATTGTCTACACTGACTGGCGGCAGCTCTGCAGGGTTTCAGAGTGGGAACGTTCCCTGCTGTACCTGGAGATGCCAGGGATTGAATCTGGGACCTTCTGCATGCAAAACAGATGCTATGACCCTTTCCCATAGAGGACAGGTGTCTGCTGCATGATGTATCACATTCATCATATCCAGCCACAAGGTATACTAGATTCCTAAGAGATACACTTGTCCGGGTTGTTCTGGTGACCTGGAAGGCTGAAGGAGCCATTTAGACCTGGGCGTTGCACATCCTGCAGATACATTCGCTCCTGACATACCGGTATTTCACAGGTTTATTAGTATTATTGGCTGATAAAATATTGTGTGTAGACTCTGGCATATCGAGTCCTTTTCATTTCTAACTCAACTTCTTCCAAAATGTTATGGCGCAGGACTTAGATAACTTGCTGCCACTGAGAGCAGATGGTGTGATTCTTCTGAAGGGTGCGCCCTCCTGGACTGAGTGCTTCGATGCTCCATGTGAATGCAAGTTGGCAGCAGGCAAGGGAAGGAAGCACAGCAGTCTCCAGATCTTTCAGGAAGCACAGATTGAGTTACATTATTTCTTTCCTCTCCACCTTAATCCATCCCCCGTTATTTTTAAAATCTTTCCCCCCTTTTCCCTCTTCTCAGACTCACAGGAGTACATCCTTATAGCAAGAAATATCTACAGTCCTCTGTGCATTTACTCAAGAGCAAATTCTGCTGTGCTGCTGCTTAGCCCCAAGCAAGTTTGTTTCAGATTGCTGCCTTAGGTGCAAATCAGATGAAACAGGCAACCATGGTTTCTCACTATGTGAGCAAGGCATGGTGAGCCTTGACTTCCCATTCAACTCCTGTTTCATGCACTGGATTAGAAAATTGATGCAGGAAATTATATTCACAGAAAACAAATATTTCCCCAGTTATCGGCGACGTCCAAACTCAAGGAACTGTAGTTTAAAATATAATTAGTGAGAATTGCCAGTATCTAACTGGGCTGGGATTGAACTAAGTTGTTGCATGCATGGAACAGAGTTGGCTCATGCAACTGGACTTTGTTGCATGCATGGAACAGAGTTGGCTCATGCAACTGGACTTTCCCCCTCCATCTCCTCGTCTCATGCACCTCCTAAATATACTCTTTGGGTTTTTTGGGGGGGGGACCCAGAACAGGTTTAGGTTTCAGATACAGACTTGCTTTCACTGCTCATAGTTTACAAACCACAGTTTCCTATTTCAATGAACTATGATTAGTTTAAAACTCGTAACTGGATGTTCCCAATCTCCTTCTCTGTGTGAGGGAGGGAGGTGATGGGAAATAAGAGCCTGAAGTTTGCTGTGGTTCATTTGCATAGCAGAAAAATACATTGCTAAACACTGTCTGAATCAAGGCTTAAGTGTACTTTGCAAATGACCTTGGATAAATAGCTATTGACGCATGGCAATCCTTTTAAAGTCGGCAGGACAATATTCCTGGATAGCCTGCTCCAAGGCCGCTACTATGCTATTGTTGTGCCTCTGCATGCTACCTGGGGAACTAGGTAAGGGGACAGCATCATTAGAGGCACTTTGGCTGTCAGGGAGAGAGTGGGATGCAGGCCAGGTTCACCAGCTGCAGCTTCCCTCTCATTAGGATCCAGCAGTCAGCCAAGTAAATTGCAAGCTTCAAAGGTAGCTGATTACAGTGTAAGAAAAAGTCCTGCTAGTTCATGCCAATGCCTCACCTAGTCCAGCATCCTGTTCTCACAGTGGCCAACCAGGTGCCTATGGGAAGCCTGAAAGCAGGAAATCCTTGCTTTTTACTTGCCCCATTAACAGCACAATTAGACTGCAAAGCACCCTCTCCCTCGCTGCAATCTGACAGGCAGTGGAATGGACTCCACCTTATAATGCATAGCGTGTGCTGTCTTAAGTATAGCCTGCACACCTATTTCACCCACAGAACCCTGCAGAGGGCAGGGTACAGTAATAAGAATATTCCGCTCACTGATCCTGTACAGTACCCTGCTGTTCTTCAGAGCAATCCTCTTTCAGGTGGTCAGGACACTTGCATATATGACTGCATGAAAATTTGTGCTGAATCAGACCAGAAGACTCATCTGCTACCCTATTCTGCTTCCCACCATGGCTAACCAGATGCCTATGGAAAGTCCATAAAAGCAGAACGAGAATGCAATGGTGTTCTCCTGTTCATGTTCCTCAGTGACTGGTGTTCAAAGGCATGCTGCTTCTGATCCTGAAATTAGTATATCATGACGAGCAGCCACTGGTAATCTTATCACCCACAAGTTTTTCTAAGCCCATGTTGAAGCCACCTAAATTGGTGGCTAGTACCATGTCTTCTGGCAGTGCATTCTAGCTATGTGGTGCGTCAATCATAGAATTGCAGAGTTGGAAGGGACCCTGAGGATCATTTAGTCCAACCCCCTGCAGTGCAGGCATATGCAGCTGTTTCATATGGGGAGCAAACCTACAACCTTAGCATATCAGCACCACTATCTAACTAACTGAGCTATCTAGCTGATTGATGTCAAGAAGTACGGAACTTCCTTTTCTCCTGATTCTCCCACCATTCAGCTTCATTGAATGAGCCTGAATTTCAGCATTAGGAAAGGGGGGGGGGAGGTGATTTGTCCACTGTCTCCATAATATACATAATTTTATACCCCAAATCATCTTTTTCTCGATGCCTTGGATTGTGATTATAAAAGATGCATAACATGAATTAATGTAGGGTATTATTTTCCCTTTTCTCCCCTTTTATCCCTTCTACTTCTCTCTCTCCCCACATTTGTATCTGTTCATTCAATGTTGTTTGTATTTTGTCTTTATTTTAAAAGTGAAAGTTTTCTTTTTCTTAAAGTTTATTCCTAAACTGAAAAGCCCCAAAATGTTGCAACCATTCTGGGAGTTGCTGCAGCTCCTTGATCATTTTGGCTGCTCTTTTTTGCACCTTTCTGAGCAGCTCTAGAATATTATTTTTGAGGTGCTGGACCTTCAACAGGCATCCTGGTGAATAGGTTGCTGCATAGACAGAGGTGTGCTGAGAGGAAGGCCGAAGGCGAGTGGCTAGGTGTATTGCTTTAGATAAGTAAAGTAGTGGGAGAGAGGTGGAAAATGCAGGATTTGCCTTCCTTCCAGGTCAAAAGGGTGTTTTGAGTAAAGGAACAAAGGAGGCTTTTCAATTAGCCGACTAGTTTAAAAACTAAACTCCCCCACATATTTCCATTATTCATTTGCCATCAAACGCGGAGACCATTGTTTCAAGCGACATGTGCAGTACCCAGAAATCAGTAGCTTTACATATTCATAAGTAGAAGGTTCCCTGCTGCCCTGCCATGCTTCACGGTGACACCAGCTTTTGTTTGAATAAAGAGGGATTCCCCCAGCCTCTTCCCGCCTCCCACCCCCAGTGCAGATCCTGCCAAAGGACATGGTGACATGCTGTACTTAGAAACTCCCTTTCCCATTTCCTTCTACAATTTGTGTTTGGATTGGTTGTTTTTTTAATGTACAGATTTTAATCTGTTTTTAAAAAAATTCTTAACGCGTCCAGGGACTGGTAGCAAGAGGGAATTATCATCCATAGGTACTTGTGAATATGCATATGTGAAAAGTTCTTGAGACCTTTCAATGCCTCTGGTTGTGTTGGATGTAGGCATGCGTGTATGAGCTGCCCCTATGTAGAAACTCTAAATTAAGGCATTACTGGGAAGCATCAGGTATTAGCTATTGGACTAGGGTAGCATGGAAGAGAAATGGTCTAAATTCTTCCAGCCCCAGTCCCACTGCAGATAAACACAAACATATTTTGCAGTGAATGTGGCCATGTCTTGCAATGATTTCAGATGTTTGGGCTGGGATTTGGTGAGTCTCCTGAGAAAGGGGATTCATCGTTTACTTTGTTTTTATTTCTTTTCTGCCTTATCTGAAGGGTTTAGGGTTAATCACAACATGTCATCGCTGGCAAATCCTACTCACAGTCCCTGTGTGGTATGAAGAGTAGTTCATTCAAGTAGCTGGTCTCAGTTGATGTTAGAGACTGACATTGGATGTAGGAAAGACTGTAGTATATGTGTGTGTCTTAGGCCCAATTAATACAGTATCTTGGCAACAGGGTTCGAAATTAGCAGGGTGCCAGGCGCATTTTGCACCTAAAGATTATCCATTTGCGAGTACTTCAAAAAGTATGGGTGCCATTTTTTGTGCCTGGCTGACACTCAAGCATTACTGAAATGTATGTGCTTTGAAACCTTGATGTAGATGTTAAGAATAAACAGTATGTTAAGGAGTTTAACAATAAAGAGTAGAGTGTTTTGGAAACTGAAGTAAGGTACAAATATTTTTATCATAAACATGAAATTAAACACGTATCTACAATTTCTGATAAAAATGTGATATTAACAATATGTCTCTTGTGTGAATTGCTTATCAAAATAACAAATAAAAAGTGTTGCTGATACTCCGCCCCCCCAATAACTAGATATTCTGTTTTAGCGCCCAGAACCCAGGTCCCAGGAACTATTTGGCTCCTAGCTTTTCTACCCCAGTTTCTAACCCTGCTTGGCAACATGGTTGCTGCCATGAGGCCACTTCCACGTCGCACTCATCAGCATCAGATGAGTAGTCTCAGCTTGGATCACACTGGGTGCTTTCCACATCAACACCTCCTCAAGAAGTACTTGATCTGTGCTTACCTATATGATCAAAGCATACATTTTGGATGCAGTGTGTGAGCCAGGTGTGGGAGAACTGTAGAAATTATGTTGCATAATCAAGCGATGTATGAACTGGATTGAATGATTCTGCTCAAATTGTTGATGTGCATTTTTTATTGCATAGATATGTGTGAGCACAACTTTGCGGCACAGTGTGTCACTGCAGAAACGCTGGGAGGAGTATTTATACACGAGTGCAAGTGTGTTTACTGCCAGCCCTGTGCCAGGTGTTTATATCTGAGCAGGTGGATGTGGGCAGGTACCTGTAAGGAAGGGTGTTTCAGCTCGCCATATGCTGCTTGTAGACCCTAAAGCAAAATAAGCCATTTTATAACTCTTAAGGTGGCAATTCTACTAGGGAATAAGAATATATTAAACACCACTATACAAAGAAGCTCTGGTCTCATTTAGAATCTGCTTTTAGTCAAAATAGAGAAACTTAAATGGGAACAATTGCAAAGAAGAGTGATTGAATAATTGCTAGGTTGCCGAACCCTGTATGTGGAATTGCAAAAAGAGAAGAGAACAGAAGAGAACAGAAAAGTGGTGCCTTGTCTGTGTTGTAAAAAAAAAGGGGGGGAGGCATTACTATAGCACACAACAGATAGGGAAAGAGGTATCTGTGTTAAAGTCATGATTCCCCAAAGATGCAGGAAGCACTTTGGGATGTGAGGGAAAAAAATTCAATCTGGTTCATATTTCCCAATACAGTATGTAGGTATAACACAGCCATTCTTCCAAATTTTGCAGTGCAGTTCCCCAACCAAAAAAATGCCTACAAAAATGTGTTTTATCAGGGGAAAGTGAATATATTAGTGAAGATAACACAAAAATGTTGAAAGTTACTTGCAAAACTGTGTGTATTGGAGAAATCAACAACAAAAAATGCTGACAAATTCTCATGGGGATGTAACACTTTTAAAAAAATCAAAAACTGATGCAGAAATGTATTTTAAGATTGCAGAAATGGGAAACTGAGAGAAACTGAAATAGATGGATTCCCTAGAAGTACTCCCCCTGCCCAGAGGCATGAACAGTAGGTGTGTGAGGAGTTCCCTGGATGCTTCTCCACAAAAGCATGGCTCGGGACTTTACAAATAATATTCCCTAGAAGCTTACCCTCCACATCTCTTTTACTTAAGACAGGCTTTGTACATACACCATTCTGGAATGAAGAGCGACCGAGCACTTGGTTTTCCTACCTAGCTGTGTTGCACTTTTTTTTTTTTTGCCCTTGAAAAATGCTTCTTGACAAGCTGGATTCATTCCAAAAATAAAAGCTCATAGCATATTGATTTTGTATTTGCCCATCTGAAAACAGATACAGGCGGTTCCAGCAATGGTGTGTGTGTGTGTATCCACACCTGCCCAGTGACATTGTGGGTAGGCATGTATCAAGATCGCAAGGGGAGAGTTTCAAACACATGCCAAGTAAGCACACCCACCTGTCTGGATGGCAGGATTGACACAATACATCTAGACTGAAAGCAGCATGTTAAGGATGAGCACGAATGGTTCCAGACTAATACAAACCACATTTTTGTGCTGCGTATGTGCTGTGCTTTCTTTCCTGAGGATGAGGAAGGAAGAATTCGTCTGTGCTACAGCCACTGATAGACAGGACTCTGCACTGGAAAATGTGGTGGGAAACCGAACAGCTTCCTCTGCATTTTCCTTCGGGATATTTAACACAGCTAAGTTTGCCAGTGCCTGATTGTTGCTGTAGTTTAACTGTAGGTGCAACTCCAGCTGAATAGGAATAGGTATAAATGAAGCTGCCCTGAAACCTGTACCAATGCCTGGAGAGGATGCAAGACTGAGTAGACGTGAATGCTAAGGAATGCAAAGGGAAGTTCCTCCACAGATCTCTTTCCTTGCGACTTCTCTGCATGTGAGTTCTTAGCACAGATGCATGATAGTGGGTTGTGTGCTAAAACTTGCTCCACAAGTAGATAGATGCTACAGAAAACCTGGTCACGTGGCTTTCTGTATCCTGGCAACCATGTTGGAAATAGTTTTCAGTATCCACCCAACAGCTTTTCTATATATTTTAGGGCTGTTTCACACAGAGGTAAACCAAGGTTGCTACTGAGAGCATGTTTTCAGGGTCAAATTTTATCCAGGCAACCTTTCTCATAATGTTGCCCAGACGCTGCATACATATTCTGAATCAAAATAAGAAAATGAAAATGTCTCAGATGTTGGTTTTACTGAAAGCTTCAAATCTAGTCATTTAAAACCATCCCATTTTAATTTCAGAGAGTTTTTGTATCATGCTTTATACCTATGTGTTGTAAACTGCTTGTGTGCGCAGCAGTGAAGAGGAGGGCCAAAATTAATAATCACAACAACAACATTAGGAGGTAGAAGCAGTCATACGAAGGTCCTTGATCAGTATGCTTGTGTGGCATTGTGTTTGTAGGCATTGCTTACCATACCTAGAAAGGTAATGTATGGAGTTGGCCCTGAAAAGGTAAGCAAATCAAACCCATAACAACATATTATTATCACCAAATATAATCCATTCTGCATCAGTCTGGTGTGGATTCTGGGGCCCAATGTGACGGCCAGATCTATTCTAGGTGGACCACTAAGGCTGCATCTATATCCACTTATGTGGGAATACGCCCCATTGAAAAGGGTGGGACTTACTTTTGTGTATGTGAGGATTGTGCTGAACAGCTGCTAGTCTGTACATGCCTACTGAGAAGTAAGCCCCATTGAGTCCCATTACTCCTAGGGAGGTGTGCGTAGGATTGTAGCTTTAGTCTCCAGAGTTATTGTACCTCCTCCTTTCTTAAATTCGTGTTCCATTTTACTTTGTTGTTGTTTAGTCGTATAGTCGTGTCCGACTCTTCATGACCCCATGGACCAGAGGACACCAGGCACTTCTGTCTTCCACTGCCTCCCGCAGTTTGTCAAACCATTTTACTTAGTGTCTCCTAATTTCCCTTTGTACCTTTTGAGTTTTAAGAAGAGCTGGATCTGTTCTGGCCGTCTCCTCCACACTAACTGCTGCTCCTTCTTTTCTCTCATTTCATAGTGACAGATTGCAATAGCACAAACAGAAGGAGAGGTTGCTTTGAGGAAGAAGGAGACATTCATTTAGCATTTCAGTCCATATGACAGGAGATGGGTAAAAGCAAGGGAAAGGTTTATAACTGTCTGGTTCTGGCTCTTTCCAGATCCCTTATATGGGGCTGATGATCTCAAAGTATTCTGCAGACAGTGATGTAGAGACCCCATATACTTCTCTCCCACATGTACCTTGGGTAGACATACATGCGGACTGGGGGTGGTATTCAACTAAATAATTGCACTCATGGAAGGACTGCTGCTAGTGCAATGAGACTTTTCCTCCTCTGGTGTGGGTCCATGTTTCTGAGACAGGTTGTCGCAAATAAATAGATTTTTTGCAATAAAAGAAAAAATAAAACAAATAAATTCATATTTGTTAAGCACTGGCTTGTCTCAGATTGTTTCTGATGTTCCCAAGAGACAATGATGTCTACTTAGGACGGTATTGGTGCTTAAGGTTAGAAACAGGACACATAGTGTTATTTATGTATGCAATTATTTATTACATTTTTAAACCACCCTTCATGCGAAGATCAAAAAGAGGTTTACAGTATAAAAACACAAAAATGCATACCATAATAACCAACAATAACAATACCCCCCCAAAAAGTTCATTGTGTTCTGCACGCTCTACTTCCCCAAACAGTGAGTAGTTCCAGAGGCAGAGTTGGCTTCCTTTGGAGGAGAAAGCTGTGAACACATACTGTGGTTATGTTACATTTTGTTTATTTCACTACCACACAAGTATAGCAAAAATGCAAGTTAGCAGCATGTGCACTCCCACCAGCAGATCTGTTACCTCACCTCAGGTCTTCAGACAGAGGCATCCAAGATGCTTTCAGCTTTTCAGCTAGACTTATCTTCATCCAGTCACACTTTATCCAGAGAGAGGGTTCACTTCTCAAAGTTCTGATAGCAAACACTCAAGAGAGATAATCCCATTAGTTCCCATTGAGATAAAGCCTGCGCCCCACTTACCAGTGCAAACCCCCTAGTGATAGACCTGTTCACAGGAGCCATAAAGTGAGCCCAGAGAACTTGAAACTTACTCAGTATGTCAGAGAAAAGGTATGTCTGGTTCAGTAGTGGGGGGACTTCTCTTTGCTGAGCGCTACCTTCACTTTGCTGTAATCTGTCAGGGGATGCATGCCAGAAGAAGAAGAAGAAGAGTTTGGATTTGATATCCCGCCTTTCACTCCCTTTAAGGAGTCTCAAAGCGGCTAACATTCTCCTTTCCCTTCCTCCCCCACAACAAACACTCTGTGAGGTGAGTGGGGCTGAGAGACTTCAGAGAAGTGTGACTGGCCCAAGGTCACCCAGCAGCTGCATGTGGAGGAGCGGAGACGCGAACCCGGTTCCCCAGATTACGAGACTACCGCTCTTAACCACTACACCACGCTGGCTCTCCAGAACCCAAAGTGTGTGACGTTTATAGGACTGCAGTTTTGCAGAGCCATCTTTCCCTCCATCTATCTGACCACCTTGGGTACCTTCTCCTTCAATTAACACATGTTAACACGGGAGCTCCTGGTTCCCTTCCAGTGGCTCTAGTCCAACAGAGTATAGACCTCCAACAGCAGGTGCAAAAGGAAGAAGCAGAGTTCTTGATTCCCTGCCATGTGTTAGGACAATCTTTTAGCAACCTAAGGTTTAAGGGCAGTCTAAGCAGAAGGGTGGACATTCTTCTGCCTTTCATGAATGCCATTGCCCCCTCTTGAGTAATAAGAATAATAAGAATAATAACCATTTTATTATTTATACCCCACCCATCTGGCTGGATTGCCCTTCGAGCCAGACATCTGCCACACATGAATCAACTGTTTGCAGTTGAAACTAGGCCTGTGTTTCAAGAGATATCCTGTAGAGCCTCCTGGCTATTTCCTCCCCCCCCCCCCCACTGCCCCACCTTCCAGCTTGCTTGTATAGAAGGGTTACATTTCTCACATCGCTTTCAGTATTAAGGGAAGGAAGGAAATACCTCTGTATAAAAGGGCAGAGTGGGAGGATAAAATTCCCTGCCTCTTTGTTCCCTGGCTGTGAAGGTAAAATGAAATGCTTAGCGATCACTTCTTTGCAAAACAGGAGAGTGAGATCTCACCTGCCAGTCACAGTTAAAAGAACAGGTGCACCTCCCTCCCCCCCCCCCAGCTATCTACAATGGCAGTAACACCCTGCTGTTTGCAGCTTTTGTACTTAAGGCAGGGAGCTTGCTGTGCTTTGTCCACCAGCAAATTTTATTGGCCTGTGACTGCTTCAGGCAGGATGCTGGGGACCACTGATTCCTTGGGGGATGGTTTCCAACTAGGAGAATGACCAGGCTTATTAACTACGAACCCCAACAAACCCTCTGGAAGCTCTGCAAAATACATAGTTATAGCATCCTCAGTGTGAGGCAGGAGGGTTTGTTCAGGGGGAGAGTCAGGGTCAAAGTGAGATGTGGTCTGTGGAATCACTCCTACTTGCATGGGCTCTGGGATTTTATCCCCATCATGCGTAGCATAAACAAAATACATTTTTTTCTGGTTTTATTACATGGAAGCATTTGCTTTTGGTTTTAGTTAATGGTGGCTTCCCGTATTGTCCAAACCAGAAGGTTGAAATTTGAGACAAATTAGTTTCCAGACAAGCCAATTTCTAACCATGGATTATTAGGCTGGCTTGTTGAAACTAATAATGGTTTGTATTAAACCATAATGTGTGCTTACACAAAATGGTGTGCTATTGTTAAATAAGACAAAGAGAAAATGCCTAAAAATCATCCTCCTCACCATGCAGGAGGAAGGCAAAGGAAGGAGGACTTCCAAAAGAGCTGTGCTCATTCATATTACACCGAACCCTGGTTTGGTGTATTATCTAAATGATGCCATCATCTCCCTGTCAACCCACCCAAACACTCTTTGTCCCAAATTCTCAGACATTCTGATACAGAAGATGGATCTACTACTGCTACTACTATTACTATTATTTAAACGTAGACAATCTTGCTGATGTTGATAAGTGAGTGACAATTTCCAAATTTCCAAACCTTCTGGAAGAACTACAGATTTCACATTACAGTACTACTACAGGACCCAATGCAAATTCATGCCATGTCATGTGTTTGATATCATAGCACCTCTTGGGCTTTTTTAAAAGCATGAACAGAAGCAATATTACCATGTACAACCAAACACACACTACGTCCTTTCTGAAAAGGAGAAAGGCTCCTCTTGCTGCTTTGCACCGCTCTTTGCTATATCTGAGTATCCCCACACATTCCGTTCACACAGTGATCATTATTTCCTGTTGGCTCTCCTGAGAAACTGAAGGAGGATACTTTCTTCTTTCACAATAGAGCAACTGGAGTTTGCCGCAAACCCACACAGGATGGCAACTGGAGTTAAATACTGTACAGCAAACAGCCATCCAACTTGTTGGAAATGACATGGCAACAGCAGAACAAAACATATTGTTCTGCCGTGCCGCTTGGTCAGGGGGCTCGAGGAAACATTCCTCTCTAGAAATAATAAGCATTTTAAAGGATTCAAAGCAATTCACACATTTATAATTGGCGTGGGAAATGGTTGGCCCGACAACGGTTGCTGAACCGCAGGTCCCATCATCCATAGCTATTTGTCATGCCTGCTGGGACTGATGGGAGTTATAGTTCAGCCAGAATTGGTGGGCCAAAGGTTTCCCATATCTCCTTTACGCCAGCCCTGGGTAGTATCTCACATTTTTATTTGCACATTGTAGGTGGGATAGCTGAGAGAGTTATTAGGTGCCTAAAGCCACCTAACAACTGCATGTAAACCTGAGCCAAGTCCACAACATTGGGTTTACCCCAAGATAAGCCTATTCAGGCACTATATGCCTGAACAGGAAATATGAACACAACCAGTTCCTGGCATTTCCAGGTAGGACTAGCAACTGCCATGCTTTCAGACCAGGCCTTGGCCAGAGTTTAAGCTGAATACAACCACACCAAACATTTAAAGCACTTGACTTCCTCCCAAAAGCACATTTTCAGGCTGTGTTCTTGTTTGGCGCCCAAAAACGTTCATTTTTGGGTACTGTGTGAGATCTCACGCTGAAAAAAGTGCGGCACCTGTCATGTGACTCACCTGAGAGCTCATCCCAGAAGGTGTGTGTCCCAGTTTTGGCTCCAGAAAAGCTAGACGGTATGCAGCCATGACAGGAGCCTCCCCTATTAGTGTAGACAGTTGTGAGCTGGACCAACCGGTGCTTCCACTAACTGTAAGTCTGCTTCCTATTTTTCCTTCGTTCCTTGAGAAGGATATGGTTGGGGCATGCCAATAACTCTGACGCAATTGGAAATACATGGACAGACGTCACAGGGAAGAAAGCTTTCTCTCGTGGTGCTCAACCATTCTTTGCGGCGTTTTGGCAGCCAAAAGACGAATATTTGTTCCTATGCTAGGTGAGAGGTGTACTCCTCAGGACACTGTGAGTGGTATAAGCAAGCTGATTCCCTCCTTGGCAGCTGACAGAACCCATTTGAGAATTTTAGGAACCTACACTTAATTTGTATTTATGTACCACTTAGGGATTATTCATTTCTTTTTTAAAAAGCACTACAAATGTGCATTGAATGCGACCTTGTATTTAAGCACTCATTGCTGGCGACGAGGAATTGCATGGAGGGTCGGCAGAGGATGAGTGGAGAGCCCAGCCTCCCCTCTGTGTCCTGCATAAAAAACAAGTGGGTTGCCAAAGGAGGGGAAAGCCCCTCTTCTCCACACTCAGTTTAGAAATTGCAGTGGGTACAGGAGCCCTTCTGTGTTCCTTCGACAGCACTAAGCAGGCTAGTAGGAATTTCTGCAGGATTGAATGGACTTATTCACAAGGTTGACCTAGTGCTACATGCACGGGTCCTTTCAGTCTCAGGGATGGCATTTCATCATGGGGCAACCTTCCAAGGGCTTCGTGCCAGTGGTGGGCGGGACCAGAGGCAAAAATGGGTGGAGCAACAGGTGGCACTCTTTTGCTTTGAAACACTAAAAGCCAGATGTTTCTACATACGCTCACCCACTACCCAGCACTCACATCTTTTATCCTCCATCAAGGCAAACCAGATGAATTATCCCAGTTTAAGATTAGGCATTCCAGCCAGGAAAAAGCATTTGAGGAGAATGCAGAGCAGGGCCCTTGGTAGCCAGGATTGGGGGGTGTGGATTGTGAAGAGTACCGAAGGCCAAGTACAGTAGGGGAGCTGGGTGAGGAGGGCGCGGTGTTCAGTCCTTGGGCTGTTGCACACTGATCAAATAAAATATTGAGCTGTGCATCAGCAAGATCATTAGATGTGTGTGGGAGGGGGGAATCCAAGGTAGATATCATTTGACCTGTCAAATTGGTACGGTTGCATCTTCGGAACAAATTCAGTACTGAATCAGTACCATTAAGTATGCAGAAATAGACACTGCGCCTCCTCAACCAGTTTATCATAGAATTAAAGGTTTATTACCCCTCTAGATTGAGGCTGCAATCCTACGCATACAGCATAGTCATATGCATGTTTACTCAACTCATGGTACCTCCTCTGACAGAAGTATTCAGAGAATGGTGGCGACACCTCAACTGCTTAAATCCCATTGAAGTCAATGAAGTCAAGATTATTTCTCTTTGAAAGTAACAAGGAGCTCTTGCTGGAAATGGGAAGCCTGCGTGGAGCTCCCCACTTCTCTCTGCAATGTCTAGTCCAGTTAACCCGAAGTTCTGACATCATTACGATGTGTGTTTCCTCGCTCTTGTTCCACACAATTGGCTGCCGTTGATGGAATTGCAGCCAGAACTATAGCACAGAGAACAAGACTGCCTTATAATGGCTTGGACCATTGATGGCTCTGCAGTCTTTGCCAGCTAGTGGCACCAATGGTATGGACATACTGAAAACTTAAGAGCCAGTGTGGTTTTTCCAGAAGGCAGATTAGAAGAAGAGGTGTAGTGTGCCCATGAGAAGAAGAAAACTGTTGTTGGTTCATTTTTGTTGGTTTGCCTCCTTTGTTTCTTGCACGCACACACATGCACTCACTGCAAGCATCAGAGACAAAGCAATGGGAGGGAATTGTAAGCGGGGACAACAATGAATTCAATGAGGAGGAGGTGATTTAGGTGGAAAAGATTAAGAGCTGTGTCTATGTCTGCATAGCTTAGCAAGAAAATGCCGCAATGATGAGTCTCTAGATGTAAACGCCAAGGATTGAAAAGGATTATTCAAAGCTTTACATGGCAGGTGCATGAGTAGAAATGCAGTGGAGCCGAATTAGGGAAAATGTTAGCTTTGTATTAGGAAGAGCTGTCTGTCAGACTCAGTGACATTAGCCTGCGGAATCCTTCTTGCATTCAAAGTACCAGAAGCTACAGCATCCAGGAATCCCTCTGTGGCCAGGGAGGCTAGTGCAAAAGGTCTGCTCCATTCTCAATAGCCGCTAAATGCAATGGCTGAGCTGTGCTGTGTTCCAATAATGATGATGAAACACTTGCTTCAGTTGTTGGTGCCTGGTGCAATAAAACACTTTCATAAATGCTAGCAAGGGGAGCACTCTGCTCCCAGGATATTCATTCTATGTACTAAGAAGCCAATAAAATGTAGAGCGATGGGCACAAAGCACTACACTGTAAAATGGAGAGAAACAAATACAAGATTCTATATTTCAATGTTCTAGAAAACAACCATTGCTAGTTCAGCTAACAAGGCTCAAGAGTGTTGAAGATATCTGAGAATCTGTGCGCAGCTCTTTTAACACTTTTTTTGTTGAGAATGCAAGGTTCACGCTGGTCTGAGATCCCATGGCTGATATATAATCTTTAATCAAATTAGGAGTATCATTGCCAGTGCCAGGGAGAGGATCGAAGTCAATTCTGTGTGAAGAACCACATTTTATATCCTGCTGTTTTTCATTTTCATAACGCCTTCCTACTTACGCAGCTGCAGAGGGTGAGCCTTGTCGGTAAAAGCCACCGCTTTGTGGTAGGGCTTATGATCTGCATCCGTAAAAGTTCAAGGTTCAAGCTTCAGCACCTCCAATTAAAGGATGTCTATCATCCAAACTTGTTCAGTTCTGCTCTTTCCCCCTTATGCAGGCAGTGTCCTCCAGAACAACTGTGATACCTCTCTTCTCTCTTGATTCAGAACAAGCCTTTGGCTCAGTCCCTTAGACCTCATCCCCTATTGAAACTTAGGGCCCATCCACACTCCCTTTTGCCCCATGATTTCAAGTGATTTCAAGTCATAGGTCCAAGAGGCTGTTGTTGTTGTCCTACCGCTTTCTCTGGGAAAACCTGCTGTTTGACAACCATCAATTAGGTTTTCTACAGTATAAAGCAGCTTTGTATAGTCATAAATGGAAACTGTTCCTGAAGAAGGTAGAAGCACAGGTGCCTTGTAGGTGCCCTATGATAGACAAATCTGGAACTGCCACAAAGCTCAAGGAGCAAATTCTGTGGAACATCAAGTTCCCGCCAGAAAGGTGATTGCTCACAATCCTTTTTACTACTGATGTGAGGCCGATATATTTTTGCTCCTGAGGTGTATCACGAGGGTGAGCATAGTCAAAACAGTGAAGTTCTACGACTTCATGTTCTTTCAGATGTGTTTGTGCAAGCATAGTGATTCTTGCATACTCATGAGTGTGGCGGTTTTGTGGATTTATTTACAGTGGTACCTTGAGTTACAAACGCCTCAGGTTCCAAACGCTTCAGGTTACAAACTCCGCTAACTTGGAAGAGTTACCTTAAGTTGAGAACTTTGCCCCAGGATGAGAATGGAAATTGTGTGCCGGTGGCGCAGTGGCAGCAAGAGGCTCCATTAGCGAAAGCACGCCTCTAGTTAAGAACAGTTTCAGATTAAGAACGGACCTCTGGAACGAATTAAGTTCGTAACTGCTTGCGTTTATGAAATTCCCTGTAGCAAAATGCGCCTAGAACAATGGGAGTTTCGAATGCTGATTACAAGACATCTGAAGGCAGCCCTGTATAGGGAAGTTTTAAAATGTTTAATTTCTAGTATGTTTTTATATACGTTGAAAGCAGGCCATAGTAGCTGGGGCAACCCAGTCAGATGGGTGGGGTGTAAATAATAAAGTGAGGGTGATGATGGAAAGGGACATCATGTTGGAGGGTATGTATTATTTAAAACAAAGGAAGTAATTCCAAAGAAAAGCAGCACAGTGTAGGTTAAACAAAAACAGAAGAGGTCCAGCCTACAAAAATATATGAATTGTCAGAGGCCAGAGGCCTGTGTGTGTCTTCAGAGTACAGGGGAATGTATACAACAGATACGCTAGATGCCCCTCTGTGGGGAGGGAATCTGACAATTCAGAGGCTGCCACGAGGCAAAAGAACACCAAGGAAGAATTAAGCTTGCTTTTCTTATTGCCATATGCCCTGTTGGGATAGGCAGGCTAAAAGAAAACAGCAGTGAAAGATCAGTGCTGTGCTCGCACATACATAGCCATTCATGGTCTGCTGGAGCTTGTTAAGCTTTTGATGTTTGGCACCTCTGGCGGAGTGTGAGACTGTTGTCCCCAAGCTCCGAGGCACATTTGCAACACAATGGGGAACAGGCAGCAGAAAGTTCACACTGCTGGATTCCTCATATCTTACTTCAACACAAACCTAATTGTGTGTGTTTATCTCAAGAAAGAGGCTGAGAGAAAGGGGACAAGTGGTGCTTTGTACTAGGAAGGTGAGCAAGGAAAATGGGAGGTGGGGACTGAAATATACTCAGAGTCGCAAAGTGATTTCATGCTCTTTATTCAGCTCATAGTGGTGAGGAGGAATGAATGAAAGTCCCCTCAAAGTATCTGCTTTATATACATTATTTACACAATGGGCTGCACATGATTGGCTAATTCCGGAATTCTACTGTAAGCCAATCAGGTTGTGGATTCACTTCTATCTGGAGCATGTTTGGGTGGTTCCTGCCAACCAATCATACTGCTGCATTGTTCTAGGACCAATCAGACTGCTGCATTCTGAATCCTATTGTTCTAGGACCAATCAGACTGCTGCCTTTTGGATCCTATTGTTCTAGGACCAATCAGACTGCTGCAGTTTGGATCCTATTCAACTCAGTACATAACACCCCTCCCCTCTAAGTTCCAGTCCTGCCCGGGAGGTCGCATTCATAGTCCTCAAGGTACGCCGGCGGCCTACGTGTGCGTTGCGGCCTGTGGTGTTCCTTGGTCCGGGGTTCAGGTTCTGGCTCGTGTTCCAAGGATGCTGGCTGTGATGGGGCTGTATGGTCTGGTGCAACCGGCTCGCTCAGTCGTGGTTCTGGTTCCGGTGTCCTTTCGGCCTCACGGGTCCTCTCTGTATTTACTGATTCTGCCTCTCCTGCTTGCCCCTGCTGCTCTATGGGCCTCACTGCCCCACTGTTCCCTTGGGACTCCTCTGACCTGTCCTCCTCCTCCTGGTTTTCTCCCAGGAATCGTTGCCGTATCTGGTCGCAGTGGCGGCGCCAGCATTGCCCCCCATCTGTTAGCACCTCGTACGACACGGGGCCAGTGACCCTGGTGACTGTGGCGGGTACCCATGCAGGGCCTGCCCCATAATTCTTTGCGTACACTGGGTCCTGGGCCTCGAAGGTCCGGGGGTTCCTGCCTTCCCCCACCACTACCTCATCCTGAGCTCTATCGGGGTGAAGGCGGTCCAATCTGATTGCAAGGCGCCGACCCATTAGTAGTTCAGCGGGGCTCCGGCCAGTCGTTGAGCTGGGGGTGCTGTGCTGTGCTAGAAGGAATGTGGCAAGGCGGTACTCCCAATCCCCTTGCGTCATGCGGCGAAGGGTGTCCTTGGTGGTCCGCACCATGCGTTCTGCTTGGCCATTGGTGGCAGGGTGGAATGGCGTCGAACGGATGTGGCGGATGGCGTTCTGCGCTGTGAAGGTTTGGAATTCTCCTGACGTAAATGCAGTCCCGTTGTCTGAGACGAGAGTGTCAGGGAGCCCGTGGGTTGCAAACAGCCTGCGTAGTACCCGGATGTAGAAGTGGACGGTACCAGTGCGACTTCCAGCCATTTGATGTAGGAGTCCACCACTATGAAGAATGTTTTCCCCTGAAAGGGGCCAGCGAAGTCCACATGCAGGCGTGACCATGGTGCTCGGGCGGACTCCCAGGACTGGACTGGGGCCCTTGGGGGATCTGGGCGGGATTCTTGGCAGGCCTGGCAGTGTTTGACCCAGGCCTCTATCTCTCCGTCGATCCCCGGCCACCACACATAACTCCTGGCAAGGGCCTTCATTCTTACTACCCCTGGGTGTGTCTCGTGTAGGGCTGTGAGGACCCTTTTGCGGAGGGGCTGGGGAACAACGACCCTGCTTCCACATAACAGGCACCCCTTGTGGGCCGACAGTTCATGTTTGCGGGTTGTGTAGCCGGCGAATTCTGGCCCGGGGCTGCTGCTGGGCCATCCCCTCCACACCCAGTCCAGGACCCGGGAGATGACCCTATCTTTCTTGGAATGGTGTGCAACTTCTTGTGCCTGAATGGGGCAGTCGGGAAGCAGCTCCAGGCTCATAACCTCTTGTGCAGGTGCTGGGTCGGGGCCTGTTTCCGGTAGTGGTAGCCTGCTGAGGGCGTCTGCATGGCCCATTGCCTTCCCAGGGCGGTGAATCAGTGCATACTGGTAGCTGGCAAGGAAAATTGACCACCTGAGGACGCGAGGAGACAGCACTTGGGGGGTCTGCTTTTCGGGGGCAAACAAGCCAAGCAATGGCTTGTGGTCAGTCACCACGGTGAAGGGCCGCCCGTACAAGAAATCATGGAATTTTTTTACTCCCTTCACGATTGCCAGACCCTCCTTGTCGATTTGCGAGTAGTTCCGCTCGGTTGCGTTGAGGGTCTGGGAAAAGTATGCCACCGGTACCTCTCTTCCATCCGGGAGTTGGTGTCCCAGCACAGCACCAATGCCATAGGGTGAGGCGTCGCGTGCTAGCACCACCGGCAGCCTCTCGTCGAAGTGTGCCAAGACCGAGTTTGAGACAAGCAAGTCCTTGACTGCCTGGAATGCGGCCTCCTGGCGCTGGCCCCACACCCAAGGGGCCCGCTTGTCCAGGAGTTTGTGTAGGGGCTCCGCTACCGCTGCCTTGTGGGGAAGGAAGGAATGGTAAAAGTTCAATAGTCCCAAGAAGGCCTGAAGTTCAGTCTTGTTCTTGGGCGCTGGGGCATCACAAATGGCCCGTACCTTGTCCCCAGTCGGGTGGACCCCTTCTGCGTCCACCATAAATCCCAGAAAGTCCACCTGAGGCACTCCTAGTAGACATTTTTCCCGCTTCACCTTGAGACCCGCCGTCTGGAAACAGTGCAGAACGGTGCGGAGGCGGTCCTCAGACTCCTCGGGCGTGGGCCCGGCAATCAACACATCATCGAAGAAGGGGGTGACACCAGGAATCCCTTTAAGGAGAGAGTCCATTAGATTCTGGAATATGCCTGGTGCCACGCTGACACCCAGCCAGGGTAGCAAGGACATGGCTGACCACTGGCACTGGGTATGCATGGGCCGTGAGGGCCTTGTTTATGGTACATTTGTAGTCTGCGCAGATGCGGACCGAACCATTAGGCTTGGCGGGTGTGACGATTGGGGTTTCCCAGGGGGCATTAGGCACCGGCTCCAGCAGTCCTTGCTCCACGAGTCGGTCCAATTCCTCGTCTATACGGGGTTTCAGGGCGAACAGGACCTGGCGGGCCTTGAGCCTGACCGGTCGTACTGCGGGGGTCAAGCTGTAGAGCAATGGGGGGGCCCGTATACTGTCCCAATTTCCCATCGAAAACCCCTGGAAATTCCTTGCATATGGCATCCACATCCACTTGTAAGGTAGTGTGGTTCACCCCGGTGACGGCTAGCCCCAGTGGTCCAAACCATGCCAATCCCAGTAAGCTAATGTAGGGGCCCTTGACCACAAGCAAGTCCAGTTGCCGCGTCCACTCTCGGTACTGCACCCTGAAGGTCCCCACCCCCATTGTGGGGACCTTACGTTTCTGGAAGTCCCGGAGGGTGAATGGGGCTGGCCTGAGTTTGGGACCCCCAGTAGGACACAGTTTCCTTAAGGTCCTTGCCGAGATTATGGATAGAGTTGAACCCGTGTCAGGCTCCATGCGGCATGGGGCCCCCTCTATCTGTACCTCTACATAAATTTTCTCTACGTTGGGGTGGGGCAACTGGTATACCTGGAAGTCTGTGAGCTCCGTCGAGTTGCCTTGGTGCGTTGGGCCCCGGGACCTGGGGCTCTTGGATTGGTCATCTGATGCCTGGCGTCGGGTGGGCCGAGCCCGACACACCCGGGCGATGTGTCCCAATTTTCTGCACTGCCTGCACTCTGCGTTGCGGAAACGGCAGGTCCTCCTCTCGTGACTTTCTCCACAGCTTGCGCAGTTCCCTCCTTCTTGTCGAGGCAGCTGTGGTATGTGGGCTGCTTGAGTGCGCTGCTGTACTCGGTGCACCTCCTCCCTGTTGGATCCTGAGTCGTCGGTGAGGTCTTCGTGGTGGACCCTCGGTTGGGACGGCTGGCTCGGCCGTGCCTCTTGCATCGACCTCTCGGCAGCTTCTGTTGCCAGGGCCTCCTCCAGAGCGACCTGGAACGTTAGGTTCTTCTTAGCGTAGAGGCGTCGTTGCAGCTTCTCATCCTTCAGGCCACCGACGAGGCGGTCACGAAGCATGTTCTCCAGCTCTGAGAAGTTGCAGAACCGGGCAGCTTGGCGAAGAGAGGTCACAAACCCAGTTATGGTTTCCCCAGGGGCTTGCCGCTTTGCATAGAAGACATTTCGACGAGCCACCACTGAGGGCTGTGGCGAAAAGTGCCCCTTCAGCTGTTCCATTATTGTTTTGTATGGAACAGTAGCAACGTCTTCAGGCGCAAGGAGAGCCCGGGCGATTTCAAACGTCTCCTCTCCGCAGACGCTGAAGAATATTGCCCTCTTCTTGGCGTCTTCTTCCTCGGTGACCCCTTTGGCTTCTAGGAGGAAGGTGAAACGGGAGGTGTACGCTTCCCAGTCTCCAGATGCTGGGTTGAACGGCGAGAAGCTGCTGTCGGTTGCCATTCTGAGTTCCTTGTGTCCCGGAGCTGAAGCCTGGATACACGGTGCGAGGCAGCGGTGCGGCAGGTGGCGGTGCTGCGGTGCTGTGTGTGGCAGTCAGCTCAGCGGGATCCCATCCTCGTCGCCAGTGAAATATACTCAGAGTCGCAAAGTGATTTCATGCTCTTTATTCAGCTCATAGTGGTGAGGAGGAATGAATGAAAGTCCCCTCAAAGTATCTGCTTTATATACATTATTTACACAATGGGCTGCACATGATTGGCTAATTCCGGAATTCTACTGTAAGCCAATCAGGTTGTGGATTCACTTCTATCTGGAGCATGATTGGGTGGTTCCTGCCAACCAATCATACTGCTGCATTGTTCTAGGACCAATCAGACTGCTGCATTCTGAATCCTATTGTTCTAGGACCAATCAGACTGCTGCCTTTTGGATCCTATTGTTCTAGGACCAATCAGACTGCTGCAGTTTGGATCCTATTCAACTCAGTACATAACAGGGACATAAAGAGGCACATGGCTGCTACATCAGAACAAAACCGAGCTAGACATTTAGGCTGTTTGTTTGTAGGACGCTATATTCAACCAGCAGTCTGTGAGCTTGCTAGGGAAGAACTCACATTTGTAAAATCAGTCTTTGCCAAGAGACCCTTATTTTTAAATTTAAGTGCCAAAAGAAAAGGTTTCCCCACTCCCACTATCTTCAAATGAAGTTGTGCAGTGGTTATTTCCACTCACTCACCCACCTTTGTTAAAAATCTTGTTGCTATTGATGAGAGCCCTGCCTGCTATAATGTAAAATAACTCCAGATTTTTGTGTGGCTTGATCCTAAGTGAGTCGAAAGTAGCCAGTGCTAGGTTGACTTGTGTTTTAAAGACATGCCTTTGAGGTTGTTTACCTTTGAGGTTGTGATTTCTGCTTTGTAGGAGGTTGGACTAGGTGACTCTGTGGGTCCCCTCCAGCTCTACAATTCTGTGATGTGCCAGGGGTTACAGTTACCTGCAGAATCAGAGGATAATTTTTTTTTTTTATGACTATCAATTCTCATTGTCCTGCCTGCTTACTTGAATTTTTGTGTGTGTTGCAGATAAACATATATTACAAAAGGTGTAATCTCATTGAAGGGAAGTAAGCACTATGACACTGTCCCTGGAACTTCTTGTCCCTTGGGGAAGTGGCACAAGCAGAAGCGTATTATAAATTAGCATTAATTTTTAAAAGTGGAACATAACCCAGGAGATTGTCAGCTCTAGCTTAGTTTCAAGGTACTTGTGGATATTGCCAAGAAATCATTCCTATGTCATTTTTTCCTAGAGTTCAAGGAAGTAATTTTATTTTCATACAGAATAATCATTTCCACGTTGGTCATAGAAGGGCTTTTGGGTGAATAGCCACTAAGTGGATGGGTGGGTGATTTAGATTTCTTAAGGACATTAAAGGCTGACAGTTCTGACAGAGGCTGGAAAAGTTTGCCTCAACAATTCTATAGGTACTTGCCCCTTAGCTGAATATTTAGATAACTTTTGTTAAATCATCCCAAGTTCTTATTGCTGCCTTGATTTGCATGCTATAAATCCCAGAGGAATAATATGGAGAGCTAATGACTAGCCTACAATCAGCTGAGGATAGCATGCATGCTGCTCTTTCAGACACACTGATTTGTTGGCATCTTTCCCTACAGATCATCAGAAGCTGGAACGAGAGGCTCGGATCTGCCGTCTCCTGAAGCATCCTAATATAGGTAGGGAAGAATTCTCGTCTCTCTTTGGGATAATGAGTCCATTCATCTGATGGGAATGTGTCAACTCCAGTGTTTGTTCCATGAAAGTTGAGGGTCACCTGTATTTTACTTTTTGGTATGGAACAGCATTCCATCATGTGAACCCCCCTTCTCCGTCTGATGTGGTACAGTCCTGAAAGATGATGACTAGGCCTCACTCTAGGTTTGAGGGGTCCCTGAGCAAAGTGTCATTTGGTGGGCCCTTCCTCTGTAAACAGACATGCCTGTCTCTAGTACCAGCTCAGTGCAGCTGGGTCGAGAACCCCTTTTGATGTCCCACAAAACCCCAGATCAATGGCAGGTCTGGGTATTGCGGTAAAGTAAAAGAGTGACTAGATGCGGTTTGCAGTAGCCAAGGTTTTTGGTCTTGGGGATGTGGTAGGCATCAGCAGTGGGCCCTATGAAGGTGCCCAAGGATACCTGCCTGTATGCCCACGGATGCTAGCCCTGCGTGTATGAACTGTTTTCCTGTTTATGGGACTTTCTTTCAAACATCAGTTCAGAGGGGCAGGGGTGCCAACTTGAATAAAATATTGCAGTGGCCCAGGTATGCCCTGCCCTACATAATCAATCACGTGATGCAGTGCATGCACACCATTTGAATGGCAATGACCATCGCCTTTGGGGGGCCCCAGTCCCCTCAAATATTTTATTGCTGGGCCGAAGCCCCCACAGCCCCTAGGAGTTGGCAGAGGGGTATAGCCAACTAAGTTCTAATCAGAAACAGATGTATGTTGGATTTGTGGGATTAATGTTGCTTGTTACGAACAATGCCAAAGATACTGTATTCAAGTAGCTGCGCATCCCATGTATACAGCCATGTTCTACATAGCAGACCCAATAGTAATAAAGCACTACCTGGAGGGTGTGTGTGTTATATTTCTTAATGACAAGATATTCTGGTTTAAGCTCTGAATAAATATAGAATCTCAGAAGGTGTGGGTTGTATTCAGTGTAGCGCTAAGGGGATTGTTCCACCAGGGCAAGGATTCCTGCTTGTGCAACGAAATGTTCTTTCCCTCTGCTTCCCCTAAATATGTTCTAACCCTCTGGAGCAGATCTGGGGAGGCAAATGCATGGGGAGAGGAGAAGGGAAGAAATTCTGTTGTGCAAGCAGAAATCCTTATGCTCATGAAATACTATAGCTGAATACCTTCCTGTATCTTTAAAAGAATCTGGTTCCTTTGCCATTAATTAATAAAAACTGCATATTTATTAAGCAACCCTCTGCCCTCAGAAAACCTCAAAGAGCTGGAGTATAATGCTGCTAAAAGCAAGAAAAACCAACCAATGACTTTAATTAGCATTGGATCAAATCAAATAGCTGGGCAAAAAAAGAGGGTAAAAAGGTACAAAGTAATAATAATCTGCACAGGTAGGTAGCCATTTTGGTTTGCCGTAGTCGAAACAAAATAAAAAAAATCCTTCCAGTAGCACCTTAGAGACCAACTAAGTTTGTTATTGGTATGAGCTTTCGTGTGCACGCACACTTCTTCAGATACACACACACATGCACACGGAAGCTCATACCAATAACAAACTTAGTTGCTCTCTATGGTGCTACTGAAAGGAATTTTTTTTTTATAAATAATCTGTACAGTTTGGAATAATACCTAAATGGGGCTAATATTGACTTCAGTTTTGTTTTCTATGACTGTTTCTGTGTTGGTTGAGTTTTATTTTCTTCTATGCATTTTATTTTCTTCTATGCATTTTTTTAAAAGTTGTGTTTTTATAATAAATTTAATATATGTTAATAAATAAACAGACAACTCTCAGAATCATTAAGTTCAGATTCCTAACACGTAGGGGCTAGCTTCTCCTTTAACCAACCAATCTCACTCACAGAACAGAATAGTGATGAAGGTGGGTAGTAGTAGTTATTCTCGACGCATTGATCCATAGCACTGAGAAGTTAACTGGATGAATATGTGTCATATGAAAGAAGCAGGCTAGAGGAGAGGGTGGGAGAATTAGCCTCAAAAGCCAAAGCCATGATGCTGATTTGCTCTGTCATGTTCCTGTGCTCCTAGAGCTGGAGTTGTTCATGACTTGACATTAGCTACCTACCTAATGGGAGCATTCGGGCCTGGCTAACAGACCTTTCCATTATATGATGGCTATTAGTCAAAGCAGCAGTATCAGCTGCAGAGAACCTGCCGGGCTTTTGTACGCTGCATAAAAGCTAAACACACTTAGCAGCAAGCTTTGGTGCTGTAGGATGATAATGCACACATAGACCAGAATTAACTTATAAGATGGATGTTAGCACAATGAAGATTTGGGGTGAAGGAATGGGACCTCTTTATCGTGCTGATTTACCTGGCTCTTTCACATAATGATGAGGATGATGATGTTGGTCTGTCCTTGAAAGCATGGCTTGCTCCCAGTCAGTTAGGAGCTGGGGATGAAAGCAAGCGAGGCACAAGCTGTAAGGCACCTTTAAATATTTTTCAATGGCTGCTGAATTTGAGAAGCAAAGCTGCAGTTTGTTCTATATGCAACTGCTTGTGAATAATTCCCAGTGAGACTGTCTCCCGAGACATACGGCTTGGACTGCATAGTAGTCTGATTCTTCAACTCTGGACTACCTCCTAACATCCAATGAGAACAAAAAAGAATGTTGGTTGTAGTCCACAAATGGAGGCGTGCATATTCACTTCCAGTTGCTACTAAAATCATCCACTTTTGAAAATCCTTTCTCCTCTAGCTGCCTGACATAATAGGGGAAGCTTTTTGGGTTACTTACTTTTTTATAGTAGGAAATGCTTCAGGTTCACCTCCCACCATGTTTCAGTAATACTGTCCTTTATTAGGAGCTCAAATTCTCCTTGCTTGTTTCCCATAATCTGTGTATTAGTACGTATAACTAAAATGAGCCATTATAACTAAAATGAGTTTATTTTCAGGATCACCTTGCCCCATACTTTCCACTCAATCATTTTGATTTGTGCGACTGGCTCCTCTTGTGCCTTTAACAGCTGCTTGATAAGCAACAAGCTTTCGAAGCTTTCATGGCAAGGAAGCACTAGCACTTGCTAATGTTTAAAGATCAAGGGCATAGAACCAGGGCTAGTTTAAAAAAGTTGGCAACCCCATGTACTGTGTGCATCAAGGCTTTCCATCTTCACTTTTCAGATCACTGTTATTCACTGACAAACTGACTTCTTACAACTTTAGGCCACCCAAGAACAAAAAAGTCCTCTCGGTGGCTTACAATAATAGTTGAAACTGCCAGATCTACAAATAAGCTGATAAAAACCACAGAATCTTAATACAGCTTCAAAGCACAGTACTTGGTTTATGAACCACAGTCGTTTGCAGGATCCATCCTTTATCCAGAAGCTTGAGTGCAGAATATGTTTTGGTGGAATGTGCTGAACATCCTTGGCTGGTCCTCTTGCCCTCTTTCTGTCTGTAACAGTAGTCTGTTGCCACTGCTCTGATTTCCATCTCACCCTTCCTTCTCTCTCTCTCTACACACACACACACACACACACATGCTCACACACATGGCCCCTGCTTTATAAATGTTTCAGATCATAAAGAGCCTGTCAGGTTCAATCTGTCTTGGGCAAATGCCTGCACAGCAGCGTCAGGTCTCTTTTACATCAGGCAGAACCACAGACTGAGCTGGACCAAGCTGTTACTATGACAACAGAGGCCTTTCCTCTTTCCCCCTCCCTTTCTTTTCCTTGCCCCAACTGAAGGGATGCTTCTCTAGAGCTAAAAAATAAAAATCCACATAAGAAGAATACAATGGAGTTTGGGATGCATGTGGGGTAAGAATCAGGTGCTGGGACGACAAAGGAAATGATTCTTTTCTCTTTTACTCCCAATTTTCTTTTCTTTTTGAAGATATTATTATTATTATTATTATTATTATTATTATTATTATTAGCATAATGTTACCCACTAACAAGACCAATTCTGTTTAAACTGAATGTAGACGCCAGTGTGGAAAAACTCATTCTAATGGAAAATAAATGTAATTTGTCTATTTCTTCATTGCATATGTCACCACATGCTTATAAAAAGCCTCAGGCTAGCTAGCAGCAATTAAAAACAACCATTAAAAAATCTCAGCAATACAATAAAATTAGTTAAAAATAAACAGCATTGACAATAATGCCGTGGCTCCATCTGGCACCGAGTTCAGATCTCTGCCAGGCTATTTTGGTTTGTTCAATACACATTGTGCTACCAGGTGGTTTGTTTTTTAAGGTCATCTCCTATTTTACCAGCAATACTGCTGTTCATTTGCCCAGCAACTCAGTATACAGAAATGTATACATTTCTGAGTGGAAGGCTGTTAAAACAGAGATGTAGAGATAGGAAGAAAAGCGGAAACCCTATTCACAAAATAGATTTTATCACACAATTAAAATATGCAAACTTATAAAAGAACAACAAATCAATATCTGATCTTTTATTCTGTGGTCAGGTGGTCAGCATTTTTGCCAAAAGTTTTAGAACTCAAACCATTACATGCATAATACAATATATTCATGTGTGTGTTTATGTGTAAATCACAAGCAACCCTAAAGTGTTCCCCAAACATTGGTGGAATGGGTCACCCTAATGCAAGGGTAGAGAATCTGTAGCCCTCCACATGTTGCTGGACTACAACTCCCATCATCCCTGCCTGTTGGCCATGGTGGCTGGAGCTATTGTAAGTCCAACAATATCTAGAGGGCCATAGGTTTCCCCACCCACCCGAATGCATTGGTTTCAGCATCTGATGCTGTTTGTCTTTGATCACTGTTTCCCAAACTACCCAATGTCTTTGTGTGTGGTTTACATGGGTGACATGGAAGCAATGCACACAGAAGAATCATATCCATACATCCAGGATATGATGCCAGTTGCACTCCAATGTGCTGTATACACCATCAGCTGCAACATCTGTGATATAGGAACCAAGGATAGACCAAGATCTGTCAATTTCAGTTCTCCCAGATTTTCATTTTTCCAATCTCACATTCAGTTCTCTACATTTCTGCAATTTGAATCCCCCATTAGAATCATTTCTCTTAACAAAAAACATTTTTATGCAAGTGTTTCCCCCTAATACGATGCATTTTTTATGTTATTTTCATCGATATACTAATTTTAATGCATGTTTCCCCTCCTCAATAGTATGCATGTTGTTGGGTAAACATTGATTGGAGAACTACACTGCAACATTTGGAGAAGTGCAAATTTCAGAGAATGACTGTGTTTCAGCTCTGGCATTGTTTCGGAAGGTGTGAATTAAGTAGCTTTCCCTTTAAATGCAAACTGAATCAAAACTCCCCCCAGCCCTACAGAACAACCCTAAGGTAGGCAATGACGGGGCTGGAGAAGAAGTGTTGGTACTTTCCCTTCTTTTCTTCAGCTCCAAAATGTACTCCATCTGTGTGAATCGCTGCACACAGCTTGCAATCGAGCTTGCAATAATTGTAGAGTTCTGCAGCCATGGCTTTCCTATTTTCTCAAAGGGATGGAATAGTTAACATTGCTGACATCTGAATTCACATCTCTGGCATTTGAGTTAATCCCACACTGAAGAGGAACAGGCAGTTTATGCCTCTGAAGACAATTGAGAGTGACACTCTGCAGACTCATTCAGTTGCTTTACATAGCTCTTATTGTGTGCATTTTCTCTGCAGCCATAAAACCTTCACACGCACCTGCACACCCTTTTACAAACGAAAACCAAGATTAATTGGAGTGAGTGTTCAGTATCATTAGATACCAAATTGCCCTTTTGTAGGTCAATTCTTCTTCATTTTTACTCAGAGTAGACCCATAGAAGTTAATGGACGTGGCAAAGATGGACCCATTAATTTCAGTGGGCCTGCTTTGAATACCACAGTTTTTCATTTTTGTATCTGTTTTGTTGCATGCAGCAATAGCTTTCCCTTTTGTCAGGGTGCTCAGATGCAAAGGAGAGTGACAGGACTCTTGTGTCGTCTTTTAATATTTTATGTTAGAAGAGGGATGCTGCTTGTTCTGCAGGGCTGGAAGAAAGCTACTTCTTCTGCATTTCCCATTTTTATGCAAATGTCACAGGCTGCATTTAGAACACATTTAAAGCACACCCACCCACCCACCTGGGAATTATAGTTGTTAAGGGTGCTGGGAATTGTAGCTCTGTAATGGGTAAACCACAGAGCCTAGGACTTGCCGATCAGAAGGTTGGCGGTTTGAATCCCCGTGGCAGGGTGAACTCCCGTTGCTCGGTCCCTGCTCCTGCCAACCTAGCAGTTCGAAAGCACGTCAAAGTGCAAGTAGATAAATAGATACCGCTCCGGCGGGAAGGTAAACGGCGTTTCTGTGCACTGCTCTGGTTCACCAAAAGCGGCTTAGTCATGCTGGCCACATGACCCGGAAGCTGTATGCCAGCTCCCTCAGCCAATAAAGCGAGATGAGCGCCGCAACCCCAGAGTCGGTCATGACTGGACCTAATGGTCAGGGGTCCCTTTGCCTTTACTTTAATGGGTAAACTACAGTTCTTAGCATTCTTGGTGGGTGGGTGCGCGCGCAAACACTTTAAATGTATGGTGTATATCATTAACTCTAATCTTTTCACTGGGCCATCTGATACCCTATTAGGGTTGCCAGCTTTTCAATGAGCTGAGCCGCTGTAATGCTGCTTTTGAACAGCTGCTTGATTTTCAGAAATTAACAGATACACACACACACACACACACACACCCCCATGGAAATAAGGGCTGCAACCTACATTTCATCTCCATATTGAAAAAGCTTCACTTGCTGATTTTCAAAGCTGCTGCTAAAGGCACAAGAACAGGCCGTGCCATGGTTCCCTCTGGTCATCTGGCAACTCTGCCCCCTGCTCCTTTTTTGCCCTTCTCCCTGGAGACACAGATGTGAGCTGCACAGAGTGGCAGTGCTTCTCTGTGGCAACAGACAGGATTGTGTTAACAGAGCAAGATAACTGAACAAGACCAATCTGGTAGCTATTTATACCCAGAAAGCCATTCTCTCCTCCCCTCACACCCCCACTGTTCACTGCTGCCTGGAAACTCAGGAGTACAGTTCCCAATGAAAGCAGCACAAACAGGGTAATTATCTACTGATGATCTAAAATGAACCAAAATGCTGCAGGCTGGAATTAAAGAGGAGAATTGATGCTGCCAGGAGGAGCAGAGTGATATCTGTGGTGGCACAGAGCCATGTGCAAAGGGCTGGACCCCTGGCTTCTGGGGCTGGGTTGACCCTAGTTTACGAGACGCGTCCTCTGTGTTGAATCTTCACTTTATTTAAAATTATGAGGAAGGCGATCACTTTGACTCCACCCTGCCTAAAACATAATAAAAAGAGGGGTACTCTATGAAGGGATTTGTCCCTCTCAAACTACATAAATACGTAAACATAAAATGATAATAGCAAAATAGATTAATGTTATCAATCAGTTTGCTATCTTATGCTTGTGTAATGTTCATGCATCCTGGTCAGTACGGGGCAGTGTTTTGGCTTATAGGGTGTAAAAATAGGCTCCTAACAGTGGCCCAACATCCCTTGTGTCCTGCAAAGCTTACCCCAGTAGCCTATGTGTTTTCACAATTCCTGCTACAGGAATGGTGGAGAGCTTCCTTGCCCACGGCTGTAAGTTGGTAAGCAGCAGTCTTGGGTGGAAGGAAGGACTAGGTCTCAGCCCAGGCTTCCTCAACCTCGGCCCTCCAGATGTTTTGAGACTACAATTCCCATCATCCCTGACCACTGGTCCTGCTAGCTAGGGATCATGGGAGTTGTAGGCCAAAATCATCTGGAGTGCCAAGGTTGAGGAAGCCTGTCCTAGCCTGTTGCATCTAGCTCTGTAACTAGCTTTACCATGGTGGCTTATTCCCTCCCTGCAGCTGAATTCCTTCACTCAACACATAATTAGCTAATCTTCCTTACAGTGTTGCTGAGGGGAGAGGAAAAAAATGTAGTCTTGGTTCAGATGCTGGATTCTGAATGCTCAGAGAGGCATTTTGTATGGCATCACCTGCACCTATAGTTAAGCTTAGTTTTGGATTTATGGTTGAATATCTACCATAGTCGTTGATGAATGGGTCCCCTAGCATCCCTCCCCCCCCCCACACTTTAAAGCGGCTCTGCTTTAATCCAGGTGGTCAGTTCTAGAGTCAAAAGTCATCGATCTAAAGTGGTCTCCTTTATGCTTCAGTGGTGTTGCGTGTTAAGGAGTCGTTCTATTCTGCTCTGCCTCTAATTATAACAGTGAAGGTCTGGTGTGCCTTTTCCAATCCATCTATTCAAACCTTTTCATGCTCATTGAATAATTCAGTCGCTCGCTATTCATAAAAGAGGCATGCCTTTTATGCAACTGCATTTATGTTGTGACTTCTAGAAAGATGGAGAGCTGAAAGCAGGCGAGCAATTTGGACCCTTCCTGATGGAATGAGTGGGAGGTTCTGGCTGAGCAGAGCAAGAAGCAGAGAGTCCTTGTTTTTCTTCCCCAGCACGACTCTTTATTGACTGGAACAGCTCTTCAAGGAGTCTCATGATCCCAGGGCCTGTTGGTGGACGAGTCTGAATAATCTCTTAACAGAGGCTATGCAGTATTAAATCCCCATAAGTCTGCACTTTCTGAAACAAAGCCTCCATGGCCCATGCAATCATTCAGCTGCCTGTTCTGGACGACAGCATTTCCAGGGAGGGCTGGGAAGGTCTCCTGCCTGAAACACAGGAAAGCCACTGCCTGTGTGACAGCTAGGTAGACCAATTGTCTGACAAGGCAGCTTCCTATGCATACAGCCCAACCTGGAGATTTCAGGGATCAAACATGGAACCTTCTGCATGTGAATGTTCTGCCAAGAGCAGAGGTTCTTTTAGGGTTCAGACAAGGCAAAGAACACACAGGTTGTTCCTTGAGAAACAGATTTTATTTACAGGCAGGATGAGAAAACAAAACAAGGAACAAAGAGGAAAGCAAAAGGCAGGTTATGTCCATTCTGTTGCTGGGAACCCCCTCAGAACAACCATGGTTGGACTCAGTGGCATTCAATCAGTGGACCAGGGGACTAGGCTAGTGCCCTAAATGTTCCCCTGGTGCCTCCCTCCCAAAGCCTGGGAAGCTTCTGCCCTGCCCTCAGGGAAGGATGTGTGATGTTCTGATGGGTCCAAGAGCCCTCCCATCACCAAGAGCCCTCCCATCACCTCCCATCACCTCCAAGAGCATCATGTCAGAGACCTGGCTCCTCCTTCCCAAAGCCTGGGAAACTTTTGCCTGGCTTAGAGAGGGAGGCGCAGTGCTCATGCTTGCAACACCGCCCCCCATTGTCCTCACAAGCTGGCGCCTCTATGAAAATTTTCACCACATTCCACTGGTACCTTGTAAGCTGGCCTTTGGCTTGGCCTTCTAAGATCTATTGGAGGACACTGTGCCATTGCCTGATGTTTTATGGTTCTCAGCTGGTTCATTGTTTTTGTAAGCTGCCTTAGGAGACATTTTAAATAAAGGATCCAACCCTCCCTCACTTTATCCCAGCGGTGCTCTATCCCAACTATCACTTTTCTCCTAGCCCAGCTCAAATACTGGAGAGAGAAATCAGACAGAGAGATTAGAGAGGATACAATTAAGAGAAAGACTAAGATGGTAGACTTGGCCAGGTGAACCAAAGGAGATCTTAGGTGGCAATTAAGTAACAGTGTGAGAGTTGCTTGCTCCTTCCATGGACACATATATAGGAACATTCATGTCTTTGGATGGAGGGCTGAATTTTAATAAGTGCAACCAGGAGAGATTATCATCAGAGTGAGCAGGTAAGGCATTATCAAGAGACAGAGAAATTTAGGGGCAGTAGTTCTGCAGGGCGGAATGGATGGAATAGATAGCCTAGAATTAGAGAGAGGTCAGGAGTCAAAGCCACGTGGTGGAACAAAGTCTGGTTTCGACAAAGGATGCCACTTCTTAAGGTTGTAAAGTGGGTGGGGATAATTAATGGTGGTGGCTCTGCCCATGTAGTCCTCATTTACAAGCACATAACTGCTGCACGTGTGAATAGGGCCTGCCCAGGTAAATTTTGTCCCTAAACCCTCCTGCACAGCACACTCTTAAAACCAGCAACTGACTAGTCAATTAATGAAAGCCATGATAGCTCTTCTGCAACTTCCTTACCTGAAAAACTATGCATGTATAATAGCAGGCATCTCTGTGTCATGGGGTGAGCTCCTGTTGTTCGGTCCCAGCTCCTGCCCACCTAGCAGTTCAAAGTGCAAGTAGAGAAATAGGTACTGCTCTGGTGGGAAGGTAAACGGCATTTCTGTGCGCTGCTCTGGTTCGCCAGAAGTGGCTTAGTCATGCTGGCCACATGACCCGGAAGCTGTCTGCAGACAAACGCTGATTCCCTTGGCCTATAGAGCAAGATGAGTGCGCAACCCCAGAGTTGTCTGCAACTGGACCTAATGGTGAGGTGTACCTTTACCTTTACCTTTTACCGTGTCTTGTGTGCAGATATGTGTATGCTGTCTCAGCTCATCTTGATGTGCTTAGATCACCCAATTTGGTCATTTTTTGGGGGGGGTGGGAATTCTTCTCTTCCTTTAGTGTTCAATTAACCAATCTGATTTAACCAACATCACTTGAATGGAATAGCTGGCATTAATTTATTGAGGTGTGAAATCCAATTATGGAACCATTTGGTCCTTCAAGAGAGCATAACAAACTGAATCTATGTAGAGACAGCTTCTGGTGCCCTTCTCTCTCTCTGTCAACCCCCCCCCCCCACTGTTTCCTTTCTAATTCTTGTGGCAAATTGGGATGGAGAAGAAGGAAGGACTTTGACATTGCCTGGTGAGTAAGCAGCTGCTTGTAGGGTACATTGCTGTTAGCATGAAGGAACAGCTCAGCCTCTTTGCTGGGGACCCGAAAGGAGCCTTATCCCAAGCCAAGCACTCGCAGAGCATACTTCATTTCACGGATATAATTCCACAGCCCTTGAGCCAAAAGTAAGGAAGTAACTAGGGCCAGTTCAATACATTTTGCTGTGTGAGGCACAGTACAAGATGATGCCACTTCCCTTCCACATACACCCCCTTCCACATACAGAAGTCAACTGGACTAGCACAGCATGGTCCACCGCAACTGAAAGCAGCAGGCCACTTAAGGGGGCACCTGACATGCACAGAGCATAAACTATAGAGTTTGCTCCCACAAGAGGTAGTGATGACCACCAATTTGGGAGGCTTTAAAAAGAGGATTAGACAAATACATGGTGGGTAAATCTACCAATAGCCACTAGTCAACAATACCTATGTTCTATGACCACTGCCAGAGGCAGTATGCCTCTAAATACTGTTTGGGGAGTGTTGTTCTGCTTTCAGTGGTTTACCACAATGTGAGAACAGAGTTTTGGACTGGGTAGGCCTTTAGGCAGGTCCAACAGGGCCCTTCTTCTTATCTAGATAAAGGTAGGTAGCCGTTTTGGTCTGCCATAGTCGAAACAAAATAAAAAAAAATCCTTCCAGTAGCACTTTAGAGACCACCTAAGTTTGTTATTGGTATGAGCTTTCGTGTGCATGCACACTTCTTCAGATACACTGAAACAGACCCTTAGATAGAGTGAGAGGGTGGGGAGGGGTATTACTCAGAAGGGTGGTGGGAATGGGTGATTGGCTGATAGGTGTGGTAAACCTGTTGACGACTGACTGTTAACGGCTGCAATTAGTCTTACAGGAAAAAGCAAGCCGTGAGATGACTGAAAATAGCTTTATCATGTATAATGAGATAAGAATCCAATGTCTCTATTCAGACCAGGTCTCTCCGTGGTTTTAAGTTTGGTAATAAGTAATTCAGCAACTTCTCTTTCCAATCTATTTCTGAAATTATTTTGTAATATGACAGCTATTTTGAGATCTTGTATAGAATGTCCTGGGAGACTGAAGTGTTCTCCTACTGGTTTCTCTGTCTTGTGATTCCTGATGTCTTCTTACCTGTTCTTCTGTACCTCTTCACTGTTCCCTGCCATTCAGCATTCGCTGCCAGAAGCAACTGCCTCACCGTGCCCCAGAATTAAGTGTATACTGGTGCTAGCAGGACAATTCTAAACCCATTAGCTCAGCTGTACTGATCAAGACTTACCTTTCGGTGGAGGTATATAGAGGAAGACTATGACTGAAGACCAAAGTAGACAGAAGGGACATGAGGCATGGTTCCCATTGTTTGGCCTCATATAGGTTTTTTTTTGTTTTGTTTAGAAAACAGCAACAACAAATGATTGGTGTGGTGGGGAAACATTATGATTACATAAATTTATTAACATTTCTATTAAAATACCAACAAAAAAGAGGAAGTAATAACTCTTAGCACAAATGAGGGAAATTGGGTAAGCACATATCTCTGAAAGTTAGCAGCAAAATGCAGAAGCCAAAGATGAAAAATAAAACAAATAGATAGGAGTAATGGCTATGCCTCAAATCGTCAAATACACAGAGGTGGAAAGAAAGAAAGAAAGAAAGAAAGAAAGAAAGAAAGAAAGAAAGAAAGAAAGATTCATTCAAGCGTAGCAAAACCCATCATTCTCTGAAATAATGATGTGATAATTTTGAATGAAAATGCCCTAATAAATCTCACAGCAAGTTCAGTGCAAATCAAAACTAGATGGCAACATTTTAACAAAGGTTGTGATGTATTTATGATAACTTTGAAAAATAAATTTCATGTCAAACTTGCAAGGGGACAA
This sequence comes from Podarcis filfolensis, assembly GCF_964270895.1. NCBI lineage: Eukaryota > Metazoa > Chordata > Lepidosauria > Squamata > Lacertidae > Podarcis > Podarcis filfolensis. The sequence continues at coordinate 62,378,903 of NC_139605.1, forward strand.
AGATGAAGTGTTGCAAGGGGAAGCATAAAGTATTACAAGAAAGACTCCTTGCCAGAGCAACAAGAGGGCAGATTTTTATTCTCTCATCTCTGCCCTACCTACCTCTCTTTCAGGTACTGGCACTTTGTTTCTTCTTTGTCCCGCATTCTGCTCATATGTCATTGTTCCTCACCATGTAATCTATTAAGAACACAAGACATAAGGACAAAATAAGAGCCATGCTGGATCAGGCCAGTGGCCCGACTAGTCCAGCATCCTGTTCTCACCAGATACCTATAGGAAGTCCGCATGCAGGACTTGAGTGCAATGGCACTCACCTAGGGTGCCAGCTTGAATAAAGTATTGGGGGTCCCAGAAAGCCCTGCCTCGCATAATCACTCACAATACGTGGCACATGCACACCATTTAAATGGCACTTCCCATCAACTTTGGAGCCCCTGGCCCCCTCAAATATTTTATGGGAGGGGCAAAAGGACCTTGGTCACTAAGAGTTGGCTCCTGTGGCACTTGCCCCACTTGTATTATAGATCACTTTAGGCTGGCACTTCACATGTATTATTTCAGTGTTCCTTAAAACAATCCCCTATATTGTAAATGAAATAATTTTGCGGTGAGAAGATGACTTGTGGATTTTTAAATTTTATTTTTAAAAAACATTTTTTCATTAGGCAACATCAGCATCCTCTTTATCCTGGCCTTTTTTGGAATTATGTTCTAGTGGGTAATATTAAATGTTTAAAGAAATATGGGAAGTAGAGAGGTTACCTCCTTCAAAATCAAGAATGACACGCATGCCTCTGAATTATGTGGATCCCTTCCTCTGACTGTTCATAATAACCATTTCTGTTATTATATGAAACAACTCATATTCTTCTTGTTAAGGATTCTTTGGGTGTCTTCCCAGGCTTCTTGCAGCTGATTGTTAGATTGTTCTTACATTTGGAAATGTATCTTAGCACAAAATAATTTTCTGGTGATAGCAGGAATGAGATAACTGGATATTTTCCAAAGGTTATGCAGAAGTTGTGATTAAAATTTCAGTAGCTGAAATTGCTCTGCTTAGATTTTTCATAAATACATATAAACCCATTTCCCCCCTCCATTTTTTTGCCCACCATTGGGAATATGCATTTACACACACACACTTTTCAGAAATATCTCGTCATTCTAGAACATACTGAGATTAGATTAAATAGTAATATTTAAATATGCATGGGTCAAGGGATATTTTGATAATGTGCATTTATCTAAATGGCATTGTGACATCCCAAACGATTGACTAATCACATTTTCAGCAGCTAAACCAGGCTGCAGTAGTGCAAACTCTGTACTGCATAGGATAGTAACCATTTCTGTCAAGTTTACATCTGTGGAAATCGACTGTAATAATTCTTGTCAATTTTTCTTCTAAGGGCTATTTTTTTCATCACAGTATTTTCCCTGATGAGAAAAAGCAAACCTGGTGAAATTGTCTCTTCTAGGCAACCCTTAAAGGTGCAGCAATATTCCTTTCAAGCCTTCAGAAAAAAATATAATTGTTAAATTTAAGCACAGCCCCCACATTGTGAAAAATATAGAATGGATTCCCTGGAAGTTGTATGTGTGAAGTCTCACACAGAGAGCATCAAGGCTGTTCCAGGATGTTTCTCATTCCATTCCCGGTCTTTTGCCTGAGTTGTGGATGATGGAGGAGGAGTGTTCCCTCGGCTATGGAAGCTATCCTTGGAGGATGCCAGGATTATTTGATATCTGGCACACAGTTAGGAGGGAAAAGGTCAGAGGGAATGCCATCACCAAGCCAAGCTGCTAGAGAAACCCTGCCCTGCCTGCCAGAGTACTGTCTTAGCAAGACTGCCTTTGAAGCTGTGTTTATCAAGCCAAGCAAATGGCAGCAATCTTGGGGATATGGAGAAGATATAAGGCATTGAGAGCCGGGGGAAGGGAGATATAGAGAAGTTGCTGTCACCTGGGCTGGGGCATCTACTAGCTGTTATTAGCTGCTGGGTTCTAACTGTACAACCCTGAATAGTGGGAAGAGCCACCTTGGTCAACCGTATGATTTGTTTTTTCCCTTTGAAGAATTTCAGCTTTCACCCTAAAATGGAAATCTGTCGGATGTTAGTGTTTTAGGCTGCATACAATTGCAGCCCAGTTCTCAAAAGAATATAAACTTGGAATTCCCAAGCTAGGCCTGACTCATTCTAACAATGGCTGGCCCAAAGCCTCAGGGAAGTTTATAGTCAGAGTGAGATGCTGTCATCCATTCCCTGTTGTGAGTCTGCACGATCTAGCAGCTAGAGGTAAATGATGTGGTTTTTTTGTGGGGTGGTGGTGGTAAGATCACAAAGCTCTTGTTGAAATATCATACACATAAGGCATTGGCAAGATTTTTTCTAAAAAATGCATCTAATTTACATGGAAGGGGTAAATCTGAATTAAAGGGAGAAAACAATACAGACTGGCATTTTGATGACAATGATTTCATATGAATGCAGTAAAAAAAACCAAGCAACCTTGTATGCATGAGATGCACCGATCCCACAATAAAGATCTCTTGTTTCCCTGAACATGGATGAGATATGGGGAATGGTGGATTCAAACTGCAGCAGAGTCCCTGGCAAAGCTGCCCGATTATTTCATCGCGTGTCCAACTATCCAGTTAGCCATCAGTGAGCTGAATGGAGAAACAAATGTACTTGGCTCCACTGTGTAAGGCTGACAAGTAATTCAGGCACATTATAAACAAACAAACGAGCACTTTAGCACATCCTCAGCTGAAAAGCAAATCCATTCAACCCACACCTGGGCACACACACAATAGGTCCCATGAATTGGCCCGTAGTCTGCCTTCTTTCCATTGAAATCCACTGTTTCTTTTCGCCCTCTTCCGTGTTATATTGAAACCATTGTTTCTGTTACTTGACGGTTTGCAGTCATAAAGACCTTCAGCAGAAAAACGGCAGTGTTTGCCAAGGTCAGTAAAGTCGACTTCAGTGATCAGAAAATACTCCCTGGATGCATGTATGTTGCAGAAGGTTTACCTCCTTTTCAACATTTTGAAGCATTGAATATATGGCAAGATGGGGAAGGTTCCCAGGACATGTTCTGAAGGTATATGACGCCACTACTTTGATAAATCTAAGTGGGCCTGGGTCTGGTAAGTGCGTCGATCGGTGGCCCTCTGGGAACCACATGGATCTCACCTTGGGTTCAGTGATGGAGGAAAGGCTGTCAATGTCAGAAAATAAATACATACATGAATATAGGTGAGGTGAAGTGTGGTTCCACTTCATACACTTGCAGCCTGCATTGCACTAGGGAAGTATTTCAGCTCAATGGACCAAGGTGAAAGACCAGTAGATTTACCTCTGAATATAATAAGTTTATTCTGGCTGGTAACCTGTTCCATTTTTGTCTCTGCAGTGAGGCTTCATGACAGCATATCAGAGGAGGCACACCACTACCTGATATTTGACCTGTAAGTAATGGCGGAACATGAATAAATCTTCATATGCATGTTAAGTACTCTTTGAATCACTACGGGAGCATTACCTCTCAGACACACACACCGTTTGAGAGCTACTCAGTCCAAAGTGGACTTAGATCATAGAGTTTCTCCACCCACCTACTGAAAAGTGAACGTGGTGTGATGGAGCCATTTTTCCACATGCCTCATGCACACATTTTCTGTCTCTCTACCATCACGAGGCAAACAGATACTTTGGAATGAGTCAAAACCCTGCAAAACCCATTTGACAAGAGACAAATAAATTGGTGTGTAGTGCATCACAGACTACAATGGCTCTGCCAAACAACCTTCAACTTCCTTAAAAGCTGTCTCCAGGTTACGTTGGTGCCCTATCACAGTTGGATATCAGTGTTGGGTAGCTTGTGTCCAACCCTTTTAGAAAGCAGAGCAGCTAAGTGGCTTGGATTTCGCAAAGCGTTTTGCAGCATCCAGCTTTAAGAGAATTAGCACTGCTCTTTATGCAGATCAGCCCTTCAAGCTTCTTAGAGCAACAATTAGCATATTGAATGTGAAGTCCCTGGAGGACCAGCTGCTCTTGCACTGTTCTCCAAATCCTTTAAGAGATCCTGCCTGGCGCTGCAGTTTTTCTTTGTTACTCCTTTGAGACAGAGGGGTTTGGCATCCAAGACGGCGCTGATACATCTCCCGTTCCAACCTGTTCCTTCTCAGGCTGCTCTTAATTTCTCCTTCCTATCCAGCAAGCAAAATCACAGTAGGAATGCTCCACGAGAAATTTTAAGAAGGCTAGCGAGGAAGTAGTGAGGTTGGCAAGGTCACTTGAGAGGGGATTGCTGTTCTGCATGCTTAGCATATGGCCCACACGAGGCAAGATATTAAGACAACAAAGGGGAAATGGTGATAGCCCATTTCATCATTTCCTCCAGAATTACGGTCCTACAGTTTGCAGAATGAGGCAAAAAAATCTGATAGGATGAATAGCACTGCTAGCTATGGTAGAATAATAGAATTATAGAACTGTATAGAACTGCAAGGGACCCTGAGGGTCATCCTAATCCAACCCTCTGCAATGCAGAAATCTCAACTAAAGCATCCATGGCAGATGTCCGTCCAATCTCTGCATAAAAATCCCCAAGGAAGGAGAATCCACCATTTTTCCACAGCTCTTACCATCAGAAAGTTCTTCCTCCAACCTTCTGCATACAAAGTGTGTGCTCAGAGCTGTTTTCATCAATAAAATACATTTTGTATCTCATTGCCACTAATACAGGCATTCTTATGGGTGCTTTACCCTAGTATATGGTTTAAAAAAATAATGTATACATTACTTGGCTGCAGAACTTCATTGCAAAATTCAGAGAAGTGTGCATTTCAAAAGATGGTTCTTTGTTTTGTGTGTTACTTGGGAAAGTGTGGGTTTAGCGCACCCCCCCCCTTTAAACGTGAACTGCCTTGACTTTCTCCTCCGTCCCTTGCAGCAGGAGGATGTCTGGAGCTGGGACTGATTCCTCTTTAATTTCTTCACAGGGTGACAGGCGGAGAACTGTTTGAGGACATCGTTGCTAGAGAATACTATAGTGAAGCAGATGCCAGGTGGGTATTGGGGAAAGAATAAGTGCCTAGGAAAAACTGTACAACACTTCATCTCTGAGGCTGACAGGCAACAAGGCTGAGAACCTGCTGCTTATCTCTATCTCTGTCACTGATTAGTTTTGCCTTCAATCTTTTTGTATTGCTACACTATGCTTCTTGTCATGTAAGCAGGCAGTGTCCAACAACAATACAAAATACAGTGCATATTCTCTCTCTCTCTCTCTCTCTCTCTCTCTCTCTCTCTCTGTGTGTGTGTGTGTGTGTGTGTGTGTGCATATATGCAAAATAGACACAATAAAATTAAAATCCAAAGACAGCCAGTAGTCCAAATAAAAGTAAGATTCATGATGACAGACATCATGGGCCAGCAATGATCAAGGTAAATGAAAAAGTACTGGTGTGTTCCTTGTTTTGGGGTGGGAGTGGAGCCATTGCAGCTGCTCATACACAATATAGGCACAATCTGTGATACAGTGTGACTCTAGGTGAGGGACTGGGAACTGATGGCTCACGGACTGCATCTGGCCCATGAAACCTCCTTAACCAGCCCTTTTTGGCCCTGCTCCTTCCTTCTTGATATAGGCAGCTACGGTGGGAGCAGCTACAAAAACAGACACTGCAACTGCAGTGCCCACTTCCGTCTTCCCTTTTCACCCTGATCTCAGACAAATCTGCTCCCTTCTCAGCACCGACAGCCTCTGTCTTTCCCTGGTCCTTTCCCAGTGCTTGGGAAATACAGTGGAAAGTGTAAAATGGCACTTGCTTTGATGCAATGCCATCTAACCTCTGCACAAATTATCAGGGCAAATGCTCATCAAATAACCAGCATTGTGTGATTGCTCTGCAAATAAATCAGGATGCATGCTCAACAAGCAGGTTGCCCTGAGATGCCCTTAATTGAAAGTTTGCCAGCTTTTTATTTGGATAGTGACTCTTGGGCTGGGGTGGAGGTTGATTCTTTGTCTTTGTGGGACAATGAATTAAACTAGTAAGATGACGATTGCCATGCAAAGATGCTTACTTGAAAATAGGTCACACCAACTTCAACTGAACTTACTTCTGAGTAAGTAAGCATAGACTTGCAGCCTTAACAACACACACATGCTTACAATCACCTGGCATATCAGCTTGGTGTGCTTCTTAGCAAACAGCTTTTATTAAGTTTCCTGTATGCCCAGAACATTATAAACGATTGCTTTATTAGCATCTGCCAAAAACGTAAACAGAGCCATTTCATTTTGCAGACAGCTGTTCTGGCACCTGGGCCTTCATTTTCTGTTTTCCACATGCCTGCAACATGATGTGTGTGTCTCATCAAGCTGTCGTAGTGAGACCTACCAACATGAGAAAAGTGATCATGAACTTGCCACCCCATCTACTGCCATAATTTCTGTGAGAAACCGATCCAGTGGTTTTTGCTCATTAGCTTCTGCAACACTGCATGCTCATAAAGCAACCAGCTTTTCTCTTTTTTCCTCTCACGGAAGAAGCCAAATGCCTCCGATAATGCCCTCCTGTAATACAGTTTCAATGGCAATCAGATTACAATGGTTATTTCATTTCCCGTCCTGTTGGTAAGCCTGGCTCCACAGAGAAAGGCACCGAGCCATTCTTCATGGCTGCTAGCAGGAAAGGGGAAGGGGAAAATAGGAAATGGCAAAAAGATAGCAGTGCAGACAGGACTCTGCTGGGAAACCTTGCTGCAAGCCATCTCCTGACCCCTTCCAAGGTAATGTGACTGTGTTTCCTCTCTCTAGTCACTGCATTCAACAGATCCTGGAAGCTGTCTTACATTGCCACCAGATGGGTGTAGTACATCGGGATTTAAAGGTAATATATTTATAATCTGTAAGACTAAAAGTGTATCCCTTCTGCAGCCAACTCCTACACCCAACATACATACCCTGGATGATTTACTTTGATAGAAAGTAGATGATAGCATAGCTTCGATAGAAATAGAATTGTTAAGTGGTTGAAGTCTGTAGATTTCATAGGTCCTAGTTTTCACAGACGTACAGTAGTAAACTTTCAGAGCTGTACGACCTTCTAATTGCATTGGACTGAATGCTCCTCCTCCAAAAACAAATTCCTGTCCATAGAAAATTAGCATATCAGGGAGAAAGCTTGATTAAAATCCTTCATGCTGATACCTAGCTTTCTGCAAGGAGGGACTTTTTTTGTACAGTGGTACCTTAGGTTACATACGCTTCAGGTTACATACGCTTCAAGTTACAGACTCTGCTAACCCAGAAATAGTGCTTCAGGATAAGAACTTTGCTTCAGGATGAGAACAGAAATCGTGCTCCGGCAGTGTGGCAGCAGCGGGAGGTCCCATTAGCTAAAGTGGTGCTTCAGGTTAAGAACAGTTTCAGGTTAAGAATGGACCTCCAGAACGAATTAAGTACTTAACCCAAGGTACCACTGTACTATGAAGGAACATTCAATCATGTGAGCCCTCCCCTCAGCCTGAAATGATACAGGTGGCCACCTCCAGTTTTAAATCTGCCTTCCTAATTAACCCAGCTGTAAAATGTAAGTGTATCCAAGAATACTTCAAGCCAAAGGTAGGGTTGGAAAGATCTGTCGGTTTTTGTTTTCTCCGTTTCTCATTTTCTCAATCTTAAATTCAGTTCCCCACATTTCTGCAGTAGCTCATGAGCCAAATGAGTACCACGTGGCATGGTCAGAATCTGGCCAAAAGATGCTAGCTGAGGCATATCACCATCCTAGTATTCCACCTCCTACTCCAAATAAGATGTTTTCTCATTTGGACATAAGCAGCAGTCAGAGGATTTACAGTCTGTTTTGTGTCTCACTGGAAAAAACCAAACAAACTGCAAGTAGCTTGTACCTGGGACCCAATAAGAAACGAAGGGTCGTTTTTTTGCTGTTTGCCTTGGGATTACTGAGCCAGCCAGCTGCTTCCTTGCTGGCGACTGCAATTGTAAGCATGCAACTTGACCATAATTCTCTATAGTGGATGCACTAATAACATGGTTGCTGAATGTGATCTGGGAGTCAGGCAGCCGAGCAGAGAAGAAAACCTGATCTATGTTTCTTCAGTCAGTGCTGTTGGCAATCCTAGGTCCTGAGGTGCAGCTGACAGCCCTGTTAGTACACTGTTGTCTGCCAAAACAGCCAGCCATATGAGCTACCTCTTCACTAATTAGGGAGTTGTTCTATCTGTGGGCTGGCTTATTATGGGATGGGAGCTCACCATGCATGCAAAATTTTCACAGCATGCATGCCATGTTGTTGGCATCAAATCCCACCCACAGTTTAATCCTTTCCAGGGAAAATCCAGTAAGTTTTTAAAAACCGATTTGTGACATGTGAACGTTGGACCATTCTAGGGGAATGCGGGGCCCAGGAAAAATGACACCTTTCGGCTCTCCCCATTGCCTTCATCTCCCTTTTGCCTCTGCCACCTCCTCCTCCACCTCCCTCCCTCCCTTGCTCTAGGAAAGGAGGAGGTGGAGAACCTTCCCAGCTGGGTGGAAGGTAGCTGGGCTGGCCAGGCAGCAAGCATGCTGACTGGGACTGCCACTATCAAGTACAGGGCATCCAACATGCAGTACCTGGGGCAGTTGCCCTTAGAGACAGCCCTTCCTGAATGTCCTGTCTCCAAATCCTTGTCCCCACCTGCAATCACCACCATAAGCGATTCCTTTGCCTGTTGCTTTAAGAAACACATGCTTCATTTCTGTTATTTCGCTCCTTCTTCTCCCTCCTCCAGAATACACGTCACCCTCTATATTTCTCCCACCTACTGAAGTGCTGCTAAACTCCCTGCTCACACTCATTACCAAGAAAAATGGCCCACGCAGCCATGTGACAGGGCTCCCGCTAAGTGGCCAGGAGAGAACAGAAGCTGGTACATAAGAAGAACCTTGCTGGCTTAGACCAAAGGCATCCATAGCTCAACACCCTGTTTCCCACAGTGCTAAGCCCATGAATAGGACACAGGCCCCTCCCCTGGTTGTTCCCCACCAATTAGAGTTCAGACAGATACTACTGTTTCTGATCCTGGAAGCAGCATATATAGTGAGCATAACTAGCAGCCATTGGTGACGATAGGCTTCTAGGGGGATTTTTTTGCCCCATGTTGCATCACTTTATACTCGCTTGGCACTGCAGTTGCCGCTCGGTCACCCATTCACTTGGTTTGGAGAGCTCTGAGCATTCCAGTTTTGTTTTCATTCACACTGAAGCACCCTGGGCTTGATGTTTAGTGCTTGAATGTACAAGTGGAAGTTCAGGAAGCAGTCTCGAGGGAAATAAATCATGTTGTATACCATGCCTTCCAATGGTGAGGGGAGCGGGGTACATAAAGGTAAAGGTAAAGGGACCCCTGACCATTAGGTCCAGTCGTGGCCGACTCTGGGGTTGCGGCACTCATCTTGCTTTATTGGCCGAGGGAGCCGGCGTACAGCTTCCGGGTCATGTGGCCAGCATGACTAAGCCGCTTCTGGCGAAGCAGAGCAGCACACGGAAACGCCATTTACCTTCCCGCCGGAGCGGTATCTATTTATCTACTTGCACTTTGATGTGCTTTTGAACTGCTAGGTTGGCAGGAGCAGGGACCAAGCAACGGGAGCTCACCCCGTCACGGGGATTCGAACCGCTGACCTTCTGGTCGGCAAGCCCAAGAGGCTCAGTGGTTTAGACCGCAGCGCCACCCGCGCTGTGTATCCCACGCCTTCCCATGGTTACAGTAGCAGGGTACATAAGTATCTGCATTTCTGCTGAGCATGGGGCAGAGAGAGGAGGGCTGCACCATAAACATGCTTTCTGACCAGCATGGTTATAATTGAAAATGTGCAGGTGGTATTTTTTAAAGACTCAGAAATTAGAAGAGGGCTAAGCAGATTTAACGGGTACTTCAGAGTTGTGCTTCTGTATGTTTATCCTCTAACCGATTCCTCCCATAGCCGGAGAACCTCCTGCTGGCATCCAAACTGAAGGGAGCTGCTGTAAAACTGGCTGACTTTGGCCTTGCCATTGAAGTGGAAGGGGAGCAGCAGGCTTGGTTTGGTGAGTGGGGGAAAGTTGGGTGTCATGGGTGTAACACTTCTGTGGATCTAGTTACGCTCATGTAACAAGGGACTCCATTGCTGTGAATGTTTTAAGGATCTTCAGACCTTAAGCCCAGTACGTTGTACATATCTGTTGTATAAGCTTTAGAAACCATAAACATGGTGATTATTCTGCTGCAGAGTAGGTGTATGACAGTGGTTAGTACCTCAGGGAAAAACTCCCAAATAACCACCAACCAAAACATATTCTCCTTTTTTTGAATATTTTAGAACTATCACTACACAGAGAGGTGGGGGGGTCACAGATGCTAGGAGTTGTAGTACAGCAACATCTGTAGGACCACAAGTTAGCCATGCTTGCCTTAAGTATGGTCTGTGTTATTTTTCTTCTATGGGTCATTCTGCTTTGGAGTGAAGGGGCTGCATGGAAGTGAATGAGGCTCTTTCATATCTCAGCTCAGGAAGCTTCAGTTTGATAATCAAAATATGGAACAGGATTGCTGCACTTCTAAATGGGATAATGCACCATAATGAATGCAGTGTAAATACATATTAGATAGGAACATGATAACCTGCAGCAGTGTTACAAATGTCTGAGGGGGACTCCTGTGGGATCCACTACACACTCCATCTTCCCGGAACACCTGCCTCCCAGAAAGGAGCAAAATGTTTTGCTAGAAAGCAACAGGCACCAGCCTATCTGTGCCTGAGTATGGGTGCAATCATGAAGTACTCTCGGACCAGGAAGCCTTCATTAATTGCAACTGAAGAATGCAGGCATATCAATTACAGTACAATTTTATTACTAATTAGGCGTGGGAGCACATTTGATGTGGTTGATGCATTTGATTATAATCTTGGCCAATCATAACTAAGAATTTAAGAACCTCGGCTAGGAGAAGGAAGGGTCTGAGAAGTATGGTGATGTGGCATTCAAAGTCCCAGCTTTTTTCTGGCTTGGGTTAAGGAATTCCTTGCCATGTGTGTGAGGTCAAGGTGTGGGGAAGAACAAGCACCAATTTGTTTCGATTCAGCGGTAAACAAAAGACCCATGTTTCCATATATCTGGTCCCTTTGGAACTCCTGTATGACTGACAGGCAGGCTTGGTAAAAAAATACTGAGAAACGTTCTAGCCACCTTAGTTCCATAAATAAGCTTCTGGAAACTAAAGGCTGAGAAAGCAAACCCCCCAAACGGCAATCTGTCATGCTTTGTAAGAGGCTAAGTAAATACATTACTGAAAGAAACGGAACACACCAACCATTTATGGTTTGTTGCCTTTTGTGTAAAAGGTGTGAGGATTTTGTGTAGCTGAAATATACAAAGCATTTTTAGATCCAGTTGCTCCAATATAGTCTTCAGTTCTAAAAATGCCACCCGCCCTGATTTTGACTACGTAGAGTCCCCTGACTTAACTGAGTTACGATGGCCAATATGTTTAGCTAAACTATATTAGCTCTTCTCCCCTGAGGTTTCTTTTACTGAGTTAGTGGCATATCTTCAATTTGTTTAGCCATTTAATTGCATTTTCTAAAAAGTCTACTTGGGTACTAGATGTGGTTTAATGAACTCACGATAACTTGCAGCTATAAATGTAACTTACTAAGGTCATCATAACTTACATTGCTATTGTATCTTTGAGCTGTAGACATAGGCTGTTAAGGGAATCCATTTATAATTTCTCAAACCACAAATACATTTTGGCAGATGCAATTTGTTAGGGGAGGGGGCATAACTCAGTAGCACAGCACAAACCTTTGCATGCAGAAAGTCCCAAAAGGATCTCAGCAACAAGGCTAGAAGAGATCCTTCTGTTAGCTCAGAAAATGCTGTCCTAGATGGGGTAGCAGCCTATTTTCTGAGGGGCAAACTAGGACTGCATAGACACTCGGGAAAAACAAACATGTCCATTTTGATTTCTCATTTTACAGTGTTAAATTCAATGCTCCACTTTTCTACATCGGTTTACGATTATTATTATTTTTCAATCCTCACAAACATTCATCAACCTTTTAGTATGGCTTCTGCTGTACACATTTTTATATGGGGCAGGCTTAACTTAGTGCATTAAGTGGTTCAGCTCCTTAGCAAGCAACCTAACATTCCACCTTGAAGGCAGGATCTCTCCCATCTGTTCACACCTCCCTTGGTACCTCCAGGAGCTAGGTGATGGAGGGAGTGTCTCTGCCCCCTCTGGAGAGGAAGGGTTAGATCCAACATAGTGAAAGGCATTGCGGAGGTGAAAGAGATAGCTGTGAAGCTGGCCATTGAGTTCTTATGGGGCTGGTTTGGGGGCTTCTCCCCTTTGGACTATTTTCTAAAGATTATTATTATAATTATTATTTATTGAATTTATATACCGCCCTATACCCAGGGGTCTCAGGGCAATTCACAGAATAAAATCAAGATATAAAACCACAAAATGAATGAAAATGAAAACCTAATGAAAATGAAAACAGCAACCCAATATCCCCCCCAAAAGAAAACACATTTTAAAAGAGCCTAGGATGTAAATCGGATCAACCAAATGCCTGGTTAAAGTGGAACGTTTTTGCCTGGCGCCTAAAGGTGTATAATGAAGGCGCCAGCCAAACCTCCCTGGGGAGAGCATTCCACAGAAGGGGAGCCACTGCAGAGAAGGCCCTTTCTCGTGTTGCCACCCTCCTGACACCTCGAGGAGGAGGCACATGAAGAAGGGCCTCAGAAGATGATCTCAGGGTCCAGGTAGGTTCATATGGAAAGAGGTGGTCCTTGAGGCATTGCGGTCCTGAGCTGTTTAAGGCTTTATGGGTCAAAACCAGCACTTTGAATTGGGCCCGGAAACCAATATCAGGTTACCACAAGACTACCTACACTTTTCTCTTGTGGATGGGCAGTGAGGTTGTGGCACTAGCTCTACAAGCACAGGAAGACTTGAATCAGAGGTGTTAGGAGTGATTTTCAGCAAAGGTGCTCCAGGATAGCATGTATCTAGTGCAGAACAAACACTAGGTTCAGTGGGAATATTAGAGAGCAATTCTCTTTTCCCATTCGACTGATAGCTGCGTTGTGCTTTTTGCTGAAGACTCCGCTGGACCCCATGATGTGTAACTAGCTGCATATTGTAACTTTTTGCCTTACTAGGTTTTGCAGGTACTCCAGGCTACCTTTCGCCCGAGGTGCTCCGAAAGGACCCCTATGGCAAAGCTGTGGACTTGTGGGCATGTGGTAAGTGAGGTTATGTTTCGAAAGTGGCTAAACAGGCAAGATAAATCTTTAAGGAATGAGATGGAGGCCGCTGTGATTCTCTCCCCATCTTTCGTACTGTGTGCAGTCCCTAGCTTGTTCACAGGGCTTGGTTACCTCTGAGATATGTCAGTGCTGCTGTGTGAACTAGTGTCAGTGGACTGATAAACTCTACAGGAAACAGAATTCTAGTAGCACATCATGCAAGAGGATGTGAGCATTCATTGTCATCCTCTGCCGTGGATCAAATGGAAAGCCAGAATTCTTTACCCCCATGTGAGCCAGTGTGGTGCAATGGCTAGAGTGCTGTGTGACCTTAGAGCAGTCACAGTCTCTCCACACAGCCTAGCTCACAGGATTGTTGTGATGATAAAATAAGGGATGCTTTTCGAAGGGAAATATTTTATGCTCTGTATTTGAATGCAGTTGTGAAAGCACTGGCATGGCTCCCTCCCCACTTCAGCGCTCCCTCTGATGGGTTGTTGTCCTTAAAACTCTTAGTAAAAATAGCAAAGTTGTTCTGGTCAATATGACAAACTCATGTATGAATCTGTGACTCCGCAATCATGTGTACTAGAGGAAACCATAGGAATGTTTTGTAAGCGATGGGCTGAAAATCTTACAACCAAAACCCTACTCCTATGACCTGTGGGAGGAATGGCTAGCTAGCTGAATGAGCTTTTAGCAGCCAGGAAGCATTATGCTACAAAGTTTATGGATTTATGGGATTAGCATTCACCAGAGAGTAACTTCCACAAGAGCAATTTGGAGATTAAAAATTGTGTTTCTGGATGTTTGTTAACTTGGAGAGTCCATTATATTCCCCCCCTCACCATAGCATCAAGGAGTCTCTCATTCATTAATCTATTTATCCTCCTCATTCTTTTGAGACTCAGGGAAGAGCTCTTATCCATATTGTGCAATGAGAAAAGGAAACATAGTAAGCCTAAATCACTTGTGTAACCCAAACAAGTAGTTACAGTAGAGCAGAAAGCGAACGCAGGTGGCCTGAATTAAACTTTATGAATGGGTGCTATTTCAGATGGAATGCGTTCCTTTCTGGCAAAGCACCTGGCTTCCTATGGCATGTGTTTTTTTAAAAAAATATTTGATGTGAATAATGAACCACAAAGATCTTCTGAATGGTAGGAACTGAAACTGTGTCCTGGTGCAATGACTTAACATGCAGTCATCCCCTCAGCAGGGCCACTTCTGAAGAATAAGAGTCTTAAGGGGAGTCTCAGGCAGTCTCTATGAGAAAGTCCGCTTCTCAACAGTCATATGTTGCTCATCATGCAAGTTCAGTGATTTAAAAATAAATAAATCAGATAGTGCTCTCAAAAAAGGACAAGCCTTCTCATGAGGCCAGATTGTATGTGTATGTTGCCTATTTGGCATGTTGATGCCTCAGTGACTCACTTAATTAAACGTTTTACCTTCAGCCTCATTTTCACAGCACACACATGGAAGGAACAGTTTTTCCTGTGTTGGGTTGCAGAATGTTGTAGGAAACAGATGAGGAGCATACACCTGATGTTACATTTTCATTCCAAAAGAATCTTTGAGCAGGGTCTGATGTGTCTGAATGTTGCATTACTGCTGCTAGCATGCATAATGGTGCCAATCCTTGCAAAAGTTTGCCAAGGCATTCCCAGATGTTCTAAGTTCAATTCCCACATACAAAAAAACTATTAGAGTGGAAGAAAATTTCCTGGGCAGCATATATGCAGTACAGAAAGAGAGGGGGCATTGTGATGTGTGTTGTTGATAAAGAAATTTCTTCAAAATAATAAACCTCAGACAGTGTTTTGGGTGTCTGAGATCAGACATAGGGACCTGATAGTGTGTAAGAGAACAGGTAGAAATGGTAGGTGAGAAATAGGAATTCTTCCTTGTCCCACCCAAGTTCAGTTGTATGAACTGATATGGAGGAAAGACTGGGCTTAAACAAGCCCACAGAGCAGACTGCAGTGTTGCGGTTCCTGGATGTTGTTACTTAGCTAGGATGGATGCTGTTCTGGACACTTGACAAGATACTTTTTACTAACTGGATTCAGGGTATCTGACAATTAAATGGCAAGTGATTTCTTTGTTTGGGACAGAGGGTGCTTCCCTCAGATAACAACTGGACAAGAAACAGCTTCCTCAAAGCATTAGATTTTTTGCAGTAAGGAAAGTGACGGGGGAACACACTGAAAAATGTGTGTTAACACTTGCTTTGACTCTAACCTACCCACAAGTTAATGAGTGAATGCTAATTAAATAGCCAATTGCTCAATGAGCTGGTCATTTGTTAGTGCCCCCTGTCAGGCAGGTTCTGATGCTAACTGACGACTCAGCCTGAACTATAAAAATGCTCTTACTTACCATTGACAATTCAGACAAGAAGGAGCCTTTTCACATCCTCTTCAGTTTTGAGTCTCACCGGCTCACAGCTGCTCCAGGCTTCTGAGTCACTGAACTAACCCCTTTTCCCACCTGTGAGTGGCTGGAGCTTACATAACAATGCCTGTCCCTGTCTCACACAGGAGTTATTCTGTATATTCTGCTGGTTGGCTATCCTCCTTTCTGGGATGAGGATCAACATCGACTATACCAGCAGATCAAAGCTGGAGCCTATGATGTAAGTGATTCCACCCCCAAATACCTTCATTGTTTTCTCTTCCTTTCTCACATGCCATCATTTCTTTGAAGAGTTCTCAACTCCCGCTTTGTTTTGTACACACAGAGAGACAGAGCACCAGGTCTGAAAGCTTATTTGAGAACCAGTGCGGTGAAGTAGTTAGTAGGTTGGACTCTGAGACCTGGACTCAAATCCCTATTCACCTGTGATGCTCCCTGAGTGAACTTGGGCCAGTCTCAGTCTCTTGGCCTAACCTACCTCACAAGTTTGTTGTGAGGGAAAAAATATAGTGAGCTAAGTGGGGATATTTCTTTTCCTTTTTTTAAAGGAAATAATTTGTATCTATTTATTTCATGGGTTTGTAGATCACTCTTTAAGCAATTGGTTTACAACAGTAAAAGAAAGAAGGAAATCAGAAAAAGCCAATTAAAGCACAGGCCCCCCCCCCTAATAAATAAAAGCAGAGGTTTAAATGGTTAAAACTCAAAGCTTAAAAAGCTTGGGAGAATAAAAAGGTATTTTCCTGTTGTTGAAAAGATAGCCAGGTGAGAGTCTCTGGGGAAAGGATTTCCATAACTAAGTGACAATTAAAATATCCCTTTCTTTGGTTACAACTTCCCTCACTTCAGGAACACCCTTGCTGACCTCAATGTGCAGGCAAGCTTATGTAGGAACAGGTTTTCTTCAGGTAACTGATCCCAAGGCATGCAGGGCTTTTGATAGTGCTGTGAGTTTTGTAGGGGGAGTAGGCTGTATGCCAATCCCTTTCTAATACCTGCACCCCTCCTTCTAATTCTTGGAATAGTCAGGCTAGCTTCCAGGTGAGGCAATAGCCTGGGTGACGGGCCATTAAGGGAACAAAGAAAGTGGATCTGGGCCAGATGGCAAATGGGGCGACCTAGAATGAACATGCAAATTGCAGCCACGCACCTGGCTCCAGCTTTACCCACCAAGTGGATGAACGTAGAAAATAAAAGTTTACAAAGTTCAGTTGTGAAAATCCACACCAAAAAGATACTGGTCAAAGTACTGATAGTGTCTAGCTGCCAACCTCTTTCACCCCACTCTGTGACCATTCAAGGGCAAGGCCTTATGGCTTCCCCTCAGTGCACACAAAGGCCAAAAGGGCCATGCAACGGGGCTGCTCCGTGGATGTTTTTATTTTTTGCTGTGTGTGTTAACAAGCTGGCAAACCTGCAGCTGGATGGCAGTTCAGCAGAGAACAGGGTTTGGCAGAGCATTTTCAGCACCTGGCCCCCACCCAGTGGTCATTCTGTGCTATGTTTACTGCCTTGTATTGACTGTGATTAGCAAGAAATGCACCCAGCCTTAAGGTTGGTCATGTGAAACTGTTTTTTTGTTTTGTTTTAAGAAAAGCTGCTGGGTGGAAATCAGTGGTAAAAATATTAACAAACTCTTACAGTATCCTGTGCATGTCAGAGACCATTTCCTACAAAAATGGATGCTTTTATCCCTTCCCTATCTCAAATCCGCATTATTGTATCGTGTGAAAAAGAGAGTGTGCAAATAGGCCAAACTGCATGATGCAAAAAAGGAGGGGGAGCTCCTGATCAGATTGTTATGAGTAGTTGTCAGAGCTACCCTAGGTCCCAGCTCACAAAGGACCAACGCTGCTTCGTTGTTAAGTACAAAAGTCTTTATTGAAGTTCAGTTTCACTTCCAAAGCCGCAGCGCGCAGCTCTGCGTCTTAACCCTTAGACCGCTGATGCTCTGTCTGAGTCTCCTCCCCCTTGACACCAATTTAAGATTCTAGCCTTGCTCCACCTTCTCCGCTGCTCCTTCCTCCTCTGGGTCCGCCTGCCCGCCGGGGTTCCGCCCTTTCTAGCCTCTTCTCCCGCTGATTCCCCTGAGCCTTCTCCCTCCCTCCGGTGGGCTTTAGGAGCTGGTTCCCCATCCGGGTCTCCTGCTGTCCCGCGCGCCTGCACATTTGAACTTGGCGCGCGCGCCCAGCCAGCAGCTTTCCTCCTGACCGTTTCACTGCTGCTGTCACTGCTTCCCCCTTCGGGGGGGCTAGCTGCAACTGACCTCCCTTCCGTTCCTCCACTCTCCGATGGAGGCGTGGTCAGCCCTGACTCCCTCTCTGGAGGAGACGCTGGCCCTGACACATGTGACTCTTCCCCCCCACTACGCTCTGGTGGGGAAACTGGTCCCGATCCTCCACTGCTGTTTTGGGGTTCCCCTCTGGCTCCTTGTTTCTGGTGCATCCCCCCTGGGACCCCCCTTGCCCTAAGCATTGGCGCCCCCTTCTGGGAATCTTCTGATTCGCTGGAGAAGCTCATGGAATCTCTCGGGCCACTGTCATACTCCCCTACGCTGCCCTCGGATTCTTCCCCTTCGCTCTCCAATTCCTCTCTCCCCATTGCTCCTGCTCCTGATTCCCTGACAGTAGTGCTGTCCCTTTGCTCTTACAGTTTCCTTCTCCCGAGTGGGATACTGTCACTCCTGAAGCAAAAGATCTCATCAATAAAATGTTGACGATCAACCCATCCAAACGTATCACAGCGGCTGAAGCTCTGAAGCACCCATGGATATCAGTAAGTGCAACTGCCCAGATCCTGAGGATTGTCTGGATGAAAAGCAGTTTTTTTAGAGGGTTTCAGTGGGACAAAATATATTTCAGTTATGTAGCACACACACAGCAGAGTAATCATTTGTTCGCATGTTGATTAATAAGCATTGTATCACATGAGGTACATGCCATAGGTATATGCTTATTATTGGCAACTGGTTATGTGGCTCCAAAAAAACACTGAACCATTTGCTGATTGCACTTATTAAGTGTCTGTGTTCATGCAGTCCACTTATAGCAATCAAGACGGGCTCCCAGGAAAAAAAACAGCTTCAGAGGAACGCAAAGCACATAATGTTTAAAATCACTTTTCCTGTTTTCCACCAGACCTAGTTATTCTGATCTACAGAAATAACAGTTTGAGATGCACTTTTACTATTTCCACAGCCCGTATTGTAACTCAGCTGTGCTCTTGGAATAAAACTGTTACAGAGGACTTTGACAAGTTTATTTTTAATAATAATAAAATAACTCTAGCTCTCATCCACTCAGAATCAGGAAGCCTATATAGGATGATTTCCCCAAACCCCACTGCTTATCATTAAAGCAATATCCTCAGTTTCCTGGAACATTTTTTTACTTGTGTACTTCTGTCTATCTAGTGTTGCTGCCTACATAGATTGCTAAACTATGGGTTTCCTTCCCAAGGGGCTGGAACATTTATATTCAGGTCTTTGCTTTGAATGTCCGTTGTGCTCGAAAAGGACAATAATCTGAGCCATCAGTGCATAAGAGAATCAAACTGGGGAGGGTTACCTAAGCCACCATCAACCTAACGAACCATCTCCAGAATCTCTGGTGTAGCAAAATAAGGAACAAATGAATAAGCAGGAAAACTAGTTTGCACAAACCATTAAAGTTTTATTTGCTACTGCTTGGAGAATTCAAACATATGCCTAATATATGAGTGCACATTCAAGAGACACAGAGATGGTGCAGAGTTCAGACTTGAATGTATAGCCATGAAATAACCATCCTGCACAAAGGTGTAAGAAGCTGAGAGTTATCTAGGCTAACCCACTGCACAAAGGCTGGAGTCTCCAAATAGAGGCTCCCCAAAATATTTTACTGATCTCACCTGGTTACAATGGGCAGGGAACAAGTTCTGATTAGGACACATGGGTTCATGCAAACCAAGGAATATCACAAGTAAAAGAAGCCAGGTTGCTTAAAAAAAAAAAGGCAGGGTGTGTGTGTGGGGGGGGGAGAGACCTCTCTATTTTCTATTCCCTTCCATTTCTGAGCAACTTTCTTTTTGCCTTACAGCACCGTTCCACCGTGGCATCTTGCATGCACAGGCAGGAGACTGTGGACTGCTTGAAGAAGTTCAATGCCAGAAGGAAGCTAAAGGTAATCCACGCCTCTTCTCTGACTTGTAGGTGGTCTTCTAGGAAATGGGTGTACGTCACCAGACTGTTTTCCATTTCATCTGCCTTCCCGTGTTCATAAAGGTTTCCAAAGAATTGACTTTCCAAGAAAGCTGTGAGGCTTCCAAGAAATTGGCTTTCAGAATGGCCACCTTTGTGCTGAGAAAGGAAAGGCCTTCCTAGATATCTTAATTAAGTCTTTGGGTTGTATGCACTGAATGACAAAGGATAAAGTAGAGCAGTGGCTCCCCGCTGCCCCCATTGATTGTTGTTGTATAACTAGATGCTAGTGTCTGCAGAAGGGACAACCCATTTCAGGCTCACTCGAGTCTGCAGTGCCTGCAGTGTCACCATTTCTTGGCATGTCAAGGACTCTGCTCTTTGATAAAGTCCACTAAAATAATTCCTGAAAAGTGAACACTGATTAGACTAAACCCCCTTTTTTATAGGACAAACTGAAGTTGCTTCCTAGGAATCACTGAATCTGAATTCCTTAAGGGCACTTCCATTGATTTCCATGGAACGTCCTTCAAGACAATGAAATTGGGATCAGTGTCCAAATTCACCATTTTCAAATCACTGTCCGCCAGCCCTATGCCCAGGGGGAAAGTTCAGTATCGGCTAAGAAGTTTATTGCCCCCAGTGCTATCATCAGCACCTTCCTCCGAGGCCTTGTTGGATATCTCCACATGCTGTTATTCCTCCTTTGAATGCTGTGCAAGTTTCCAGCCTCAGGGCTGGAGGCTAATAAGATTACTGAGCAAGGAAACAGATAATGATTTGTGTTTACTTTTCCTCCAGTAATCTGTTACTGCTTCAATTATGTTAATGTAATCCTATTATACATGTCCTCTTACTAGCTCATGAAATTGATTGGGAAATTGAGAAATGCTCTGTGTGTTCGCACCCACCCACAAAAATGAGGAGAGAGACCAAGAGTATCAAATGAGGCATAGCCCGGTTGACCTTTTTCACTTCCCCTCTTGGAAAGTTATATTTGGATGGAAGTTTTGAGTCCTGTGCAACCAGTGGGAGTAAATGCTAAGTTCCATCATGCAGGGTGTATCTGACGTGGCGCTTTCTAGTCCCCTAGTGGTACACTTGTTCCACGGGTAAAATGTTTTCCAACTGCAGAATGTTGTTGTGGAAGAGAAGGCAGAGAAGGTATTAGCAGGTTGCTTGTAACTTTGTTGCACAGGTTGAACAATCCGCTGCATAACAAATTTTCATTAGCTCAGCTGTTGCACAGGATTTAACTGTTGTGCAACATTAAAACTCACCTGCAGCTTAGTACAAAAAGAGCTCTTGTGCTAGCGGACAGAGAATGTCCGGGTACAGCTCGGCATCTTTATCCAGTGGCAATATGTGTGTCTACATCCTGTTTTTCTTTGACAAAGTAGAAACAGTTTTATGCACAGTACTGCCCCTTCCTTTTGTGAGGTGTTTTCTTTTTCAGTAAGAAAACAGGCAGTCGTAACTGAGAGATAGTCGGTGTTAAATGCTTGGCAAAGGAGAGCAGGGATCTATAACCAGTTCTTTTATTAACTTGCAGAGAATGGCTCTGAAGATGTTACTTCAGTACTGTACCATAGTCTTCCCATCTATAAAATGGATGTGAGGAGACCGATCTGCTCTTTGACATCTATGGGACAATATGCTATGTGAGAACAGATATGTGTAGTAATAGTAGTAGAAATAGTGGTAGCTGTGGTAGATTTTATTATCAGGTGCTAAAATTGAATTGCTTTTTTAAAACAAACAAACCATGCCACCTATATAGATCTGTCTCTAAATGTCCAGTATTTTTTAATTTCACAATATATCAAGTTTGGGAGCACCATGTAGCATTCTGGGGCTTGGGCACAGTTCTGAACAATAGGAAAGCAGGTTATTCTCGGGCAGGGCAGGGGGCTTCTATCGCTGATGTGTCTAGTAGAGTCTAGCTGCAACTGCAGCTTCTATGGGGAGATGAGATATGGGGAGTTCCCCTCAAGACGCAATGGGAATTCCTCATCAGTGACTGCTAGAAACTTGTCAGTTGTCCTGGTCTCATCAGAGCGTGGAGGATGCTTGTTTATCAGAGGACGAAATCCCATTAACACTGCAAGAAAGGATACTGAATTTCTATAAGGTGGTTATAATAAACCCCTGCTGCCATCATTGAGAAACTTGCAGAGTAGTTAAAAATCCCTGAGCCACTATCCAGTGACTTGTTTTCTGCAAACAGTTAGCTATATCTATTAATACCACCTCCGAACTATATTCATCATACCCCTGGAGCCATGCCAAAGAGCCATCCCTCTTGGAGCCCCAGCCAGCTCCATTTTCCACTAGATGCCTTTAAGAGGAAGGAGACTAGGGTTGGGGGAAGGGATGGGTCTGATTCTGAACCCAGTGATGTTTCTTGCTTCCCCGTTTTCTTTTTGTCTTTTGTGTATTTCAGGGTGCAATCCTCACTACAATGCTAGCAACCCGGAATTTTTCTGGTAGGTAACCCAACTCTCTCCAGGACAGTATTGACTTGCTGCCTCTTCATATGTTGGATGCTAGTCATATGTGCTTAATATGACTGGCCAGTGTGGCAGGCTCCCTAAGCCCTGGCTCTCGTTGGAAAAGACTGGGCACAGGGCATTTTCATGCATGGCTCTAAAGCAGGAGTGGGGAACCTCCGATCCTGAAGATGTTCTTGGACAGGACTCCAGTTTCCATCAGCCCCCAAGCAGCATGGCCAATGGTCAGGGATGATGGGAGTTGTGGTCCAACAGCAACTGCATCGTCAGAGGTTCCCCACCCCTGCTATGATACCATTTTGGAATTCTTCTGCCATTTCTACCTGCGGCTAAACGTTAATGCAGGAAAGAAAGAAAAATGGAGAAGCATTTTAAATTTACATTCTGACCCTTGTTGGTTTGGCATTAATGAAGGTCAATTTGTATGTCCCAGACTTGCTCAATGCATAAATCCATTTGCTGGATTTTACTCAGTAGACAAGGCTGCCTATTGGTTGTCTTGAAATTCTAGCATTTCTGCAGCTTCCCTGCAGGTTGCTACTTTCAGCACTGTACAAGCAGATGCAATTTGGAAAGCAAGATACTGGGACTGCAGTGGAATCCTATAAGGTTGTTTTGACTTATGCTTAAAAATCCAGGGTTGTTGACTTTTGATTTACTGATGAAGATCACATGCTTTGGAGATAGCTTGCATTTTAATATGATGTTTGGGTCTTCCTGGTTGCGGTGCAGTCAGGGGAATAGGGCATTGCAAAGTCTTGATGTGGTTGAACTGATACTGTACTCTCATTTTTCATACTGACACACTGCTAATACTCAGGGGGTTTATTACTAGGTAAATCACAGGCAGCCAACCTGCAGCTTGTCAGTCACATGTGCCCTCACTGCTTGTGCCAGCCATACCAACTGGCATGCAGCACTTGACCACTTACCCACATCACCACATGAGTCCCTGGGGGCAGTAGGCAGGGTTTCTCATCCCTGGTATAAACCAGCACAACTTAAAGTCCCCCCTCCCCAATACACCAAAACCTTTTGGATGTTTGGGTTGGTCTGTTTGCACCATGTTCCTATTCTATAACATTCCCCAGATTTCACCATCCTATTGGTGTTACATTTTAGGAAAAGAAGCTTGACAAAACTTGATAAATGCACCAGCAGCCTGCCTCTTAAGTTTGGGCTCCAGCCCTGTTATCGGTTATGCTTGGGAAAGTGGCACAGAATAACTATCTGTGTGTTCCTTTGCATTGCTTCTCAGAAGTAAACTGAGTTCAATGGTGCTTACTCACTTAGAAGAAAGCATGCATAGATTTGCAGCATAGATCAAGTGCCTTGGTAAATTAATTTAGTTTGCTAGTGGCGGGGAGTACTGATGTATAAACGATCATTTTAAAATTCCCTAAATATTCACGACATGCATTGTCGCTGTCTGCTATGTCAGGAACTTCGTCCAAGATTTGTTTCTGCGCACAGCCTCCTTTCATTTCACTGGGCATCTAGCTCAGCAAGGCTTTCCTTGTCGTGGCAGCCTGGAAAGAAAGCACTCGATGTCTTGTAGACCTATTCCTGGAGTGTGACTCAAACGTTTGGTGTCCAGACATAGCTCACATATTACTTATTTCAGGAACTTGTGGCCCTCAGATGTTGCTGGACCTCCGACCACTGGCCATGTTGGCTGCAGCTGATGAAACCTGGGGTCCAACAAGATCTGGAAAATCACAGGCTTCCCACCCCAGACCTATTTCCAAAGGTCTCCAGGCAGCACAGTTTGAATGTGGAAAGAATGTATGCTAGAGATGCTACAGAGCTGACAAGGATTTACTATATGGCTTAATAAGATTCATGCATTCTTCCACTCCATGGGTGGGAGGTATTGAGGTGTGTTTACTACTTAAAAGTGAGCACTTCGTAATTTTGAAAGAGAAAGAAAACTACTTCTTATGCATTGGACCCCCCACTCTACAGTTCAGCTTTTTACACACACACACACACACACACACACACACACACACACACATCTCCACTAAGCTTCCCCTCTTTCCTTCCCTCCCCTGGTTCCACGCTGTGATAACTACTCAAAGTGAAAAGCTCACAGTTTGGAGGTAATTATACACAACCAGGACTACAATTGATCACAGTTAGGTGCACTTAAGCTGCAATCCTATACACAGATATCTGGGGAGGTGGGGAGTAAGTCCTATTGAGACACGTATGGTTGTGCAGTACTGCACAACTTACTTCTTCCAAGAGGCTTAAGTGTTCCCGACTCTGTGCTGGATTGTCGCTTAGTTGTCTACGGCAGAAAGCTGATGTCAGTCCTTAACTCAGGCACTGGCTTGTGGCTTTTCTCACGTCACATTCATAAATAGTTATTAATCGTTTACCCAAAGATCACAAAGAAGTGACAAAGCACAACTAATCATTCCTAAAATGCTTTGTGACACATTGCTGGAAAGGCTGTCGTCAGTGGATCAGTGCAGCTGCCAATCCTCTTCCCTTCACACAACAGAAGATTCGCAGCATCACCTTGATTTGGCAGGATTTTACATTTGCTTTAAATTATGGATGACCCAAAAAAAGGCGGGGGCAAGATTTAATCTTGTACTCTGGAGAGGGAGCTATTGTGTGGACGTGCAGCTCCACCTGAAATATACCGTATGGGAAGAGGGGGGATATTAGGCGAGAAGGATTACAAAATTGTGATTGCCTCTTTGGAAGACAGGAACTAGATAGGTTGAAGGTTCCTTCCCAGCACACAGGAATTGCTTACAAGTGTCCTCAAAAGGCCAGTGTTCAGGAAAAGCCTCTTCTAAGCTGTTCTTTTAAATTTTAATTTGAGGTAGGCAGAATTTGAAGAGGCTTTTCCAAGAAGCACTTTATGAGGACCTTCCAAGGATGACTTCCATCTTCTGAGATTTTTATTGAAACATGGCAAAAAACCAGCTCCTTGGAAAATACAGGGGGACACTTGTTTGCGATTACATTTAATATGTGGCCAAATTATTAGAAGTAGTGTGGCATGTGGCCCCAGAAACTTGTTCAAAAGGGAAATGTGGCCCTCCAGCTAAAAAAAGGTTCCTCATTCCTGCTTCATGTAGGAAATAATGTGCCATCTGTATGTACACAATCACAGCTGATAATAATCAAATATTTGGTGTTCCAGCATGGAGTACATGCAGTGTGAAACCACAGTTGGTTGTGACTTCCTACAGCGTGCACATGTAGTGTAGTACACCTGTGCAATATACACATGTGACACACTATGCATGGGGCTGCATATTATAAGCTGGAACACTTAGCCACAATGAGCACTTGGACGAAGCGGAAAGGGCTGGGTAGAATTTAAATAAATATATGCTAAACTGTAGGGAAAGATAACATAAGATGCTTAGCTAATGCAGGCTGGTTGCTTATTGAATGGAGTAAACAAGGTCAAATGGGGACATAATTAAATCACTGAAG
Source organism: Podarcis filfolensis (assembly GCF_964270895.1). Classification (NCBI taxonomy): domain Eukaryota; kingdom Metazoa; phylum Chordata; class Lepidosauria; order Squamata; family Lacertidae; genus Podarcis; species Podarcis filfolensis. The sequence goes on from NC_139605.1 coordinate 62,404,797, forward strand.
AAAAATCTAGGAAATTAGGGTTGATTGTCTACCATGACACTCTTAGGAAGTTTGTATTTAAAAAATGGAAAAATGTGGAGGTGCAGGAGAGTTAATCAGCTGAGACTGCTCTAAAAGTGATAAGGGTTCACCACTGAAATTCAAATCAGGGAATTCAAATCTTGATCCTTTATTTAGTTTTCTGTCTTCCATGTTCAGATGTGTGTTCCCCCCGCCCAAAACCAGAGTAGTGATTGCTACTGACGGTAGGGTTATCCGGGTCATCTTTTGCTCAGAAGCTGCAGTCAGGCCAAGCGTGCTTATGCCATGCTTCATATCTGTGTGTTTTATGCATTCAGAATCTATTTGAAGGCAACAGAGGGAAGAGGGAGGGATTATGAGTGGGCTGCAGTCCCAGGAGACGAGGCTGGCTCTGGGATAGTCATGGGGGAGGGAGGCATGGGGGAAGATGTCTGCTTTTCATCATTGTCAAAATGTGGGCTGCAGCTGTCAGGATGTCATAATTGTAGCACATGACCCCACCAGCATGGGGGTCTAAAATTAGCGAAAGAGGCAGAGTGTGAGAAAGGCAGGCAGGCAGGCAATTGCACGCTGATCTTATCATAGTTGAGCCATTAGCGTTCATATCTGAGACCGCGAAACAGGGCAGGCAAGCCCAGGAGGTGAGGGTGATGGCACAGGGCAGGACTGAATCCCTGTAAGCCATGTTGAAGGATCCTTGAGCCCTCTCAGGAAGGAAACAAGTGTCAGAGAATGCTCTGTCAGCTCCCTTCTCTCTCCGTCGCTGGCCATTCTGCTGGTTCCTTCAAAGATTTGGGAGTCCGAGAGTACAAGTGGCTGTGGCTTTTCACGGGGAAGGATCCCAGTAATCCAGCTGGTGAGCTTCATAGTTTTCTGAAAGAGACTTCCTCCAGAACTCTGGATCATTGCAAAGCAAGTTCGCTACCAGCAGAGGAGGCGGTGGCATTGAATCTGTGATCTTCGGTTCCTGCATTCTGCTGCTCTCACACAACTCCCCCCATGTTGCTGGTTCTCAGTGTGCTGACCCTGATACCGTGCCTGTTCCTCTTGACGTGGTACTTTTTCTCCACAGGAGGGAAAAGTGGTGGCAACAAGAAGAACGATGGCGTCAAGGTAAGTCCTGGGCTCATAAAGCCACCAGCTTGCCTGTACTCAAGAAGGCAGGAATGTTTGGGCTGGTGGACTGTGTGGTCATGGGTCCCTGCGTGGCCCAGGCCCTTTGCGTTAAGGCCTTGCATTAGTGGATCTCTTGCATCATCCTCTTCTCATCATGAAATACATTTCCACACTCTGAAAGCAAAAAAGGAAAAACAAATACCTTTACCTAAGCAAAGTTTGCTGCTTAGAGTAATGGATGCCTTGACTCATGTTCAATTTGCTTGGCTAACTCATATCCTCATAATCTCTTCCCATTCCTGCTTTCTTTTCATCAAGAGGAGAGAAAAAGCTTGTGCCTTTCTCCTACTGTCTTACTGTTACTATGCTACGGCCATTTCAGGGAAACAGAGCCAATCCAAATGTTTGGAGGCCATGGTGAAACAGCCCCACAAGAGGACAGTAACTCACAAGTCCAACTGATTCAGAAATCTGGAGGTTGATGCTCCTACGGTCCTTGTGTGGGAGTGAATTATCCCACAGTGTGCCTCAGAAATCAGGCAGGCCTTCTTCCTGGCATGTTATCTTTCTGTGTGAAGGAATATCTTGACAAGGAAGCACTTCCAAACAAACAAATCAACACCTCAGTGAATTTGGAGGTGTTATGGATCTGCCAAGAGAGCTTTACCACATCCCCCTGCCCAACAATTTGAATTGGCTCTAGGGCATTTCTTAATACTGTAAAGGGGGCTGTGACAGGTAAGACAAAGACACTTAATATGGAAGAGAGGGAGATGGGATTGGGAGTGGGAGCAAGGATGACTCTTTCTTTGATTGGCTCCTGTGGACATCAGTTTAGACTGAGCCTCTGAGCAGTGGCGAGGGGCCCAGCTGCCACCTTTTCTTTTCAGATAGGTCGTTGCTGTTTTATTTGAGTCTGAGTCTCCCACTGTGGCCTGATGAACTATCTTCTGATCAACTGAAAACCTGGGAGGAATGAGAAAATATAGATGTTTCTGTCATCAACCCAAAAGGAGGGGAGAAAGGGTTTAAAACTGAAAACAGAACTAGGGATACAAGAAATCCTCCCCAACACACACACACACACACACACACACACACACACACTCGCCTCCTCCAGGTTTTTGATTCTACATTGGTCCCTTTAGGTTTGCAGCACTCATGTCATGCCTTGAAACCTGGTTCATTGATTTGGCAGAGATGCAGATTAATGGATGAACAGGTTTGCTCATTCTAGTGACATCACCCATTCCAGCTCTGAAATATTTGTGAAGTTTGAATGCTAGTGTTTGAAAGAATGGCTTTGTGCTGATGTTATAATGATTTTCTTTTCTGGAAACCAAACTGGAGTATTCTGGACAGGTGCCTGGCATCTCTTTCCACGGTGCCAAAATGAGACTTGGTGGCTATCTGAGGATGTGGCAAAGGTTTCTTCAAAGAATGAAGAAGATTCTGACAACAATGTTTCTTGGCCAAGAGATACACTTACGCTTGCCCATCTGCCTATTTCCTATGCTAACAGCCACTCCTGGCACTGTCATCTCACCCCCATTTCTTTGCAGAAATACCCCAGATGGACAGACCTCAATTCCAGCAGTGGAATCCCACTTGGCTTAATTGTCAAATTGGCTTGGCTGCAGATTCTCCTTCCCCCTCACCTTGTTTAGTTTTCATATCCCCCTCTGTAGAAGGAGATGGCTGTTGGCACCACAAATTGTGGAGTCTAGTTCACGATCTCATGGTTAGCTTGCCTTTCTAATGAAACTCTCTGGTTTAACCAGTTCATGCTAACAGAAAGAACCTACCTACTGTGTTTGAAGTAACATGTTAATGGCAACACCCCCCCCCATTGCAGAAAGGATATTACCCCCTACTTTGGCTATACCTTTTAGTGAAAAAGTAGATATTTATGTGCCACCTCTGCAAACATGCTATCCATGGAGAGTAGAAAGGACGACAGACCCCTTTCACCAATAGTTTATTGAGAGAAGAGGCTTTGCCCCTCTTGTAACCAGTGGATACTCAACAAGTTCACTGCCCTGTGTCACATCCTGTTACATTGTTAATTAATGCAATCACTGCCCCATGTCACATCCTGTTACATCCTAAATTAATAAAGTCACTGCCCTGTGTTGCATCCTTTTATTGTATGTACGTCCTACTTTAATAAGGTCACCACTTTTGTGTTGCGTCATGTTGCGTCAATTGCTTCTACAGTTACCGTCCAGTAAGGTTTCCTAGACAGTTCTTGGTTCTTGGGATGTTCTCAGTGGAGCCACCATGCATCTGAGCCTAGCTACCTCCATCATATATAGCTTAAGGACCAAATCTAAGAGTTGTAGTAGAGTCTGTTCTCTTGTCTTTTTGTTGGCTTTGGAGAAGAAGCTGTAGAGGGCTAGCTGAGGATTTCACATGATGAAATAAAGCAGTCAGAACCGCCAAGTGCCAATGGGCTCTTTCTACTGTAGCTCATAGAATGCATTTCATCTCACCAGATATATGCAGTTTTGATACCTTTTAAAATAAATAATAGTGAAAAAGGTTAGGATGGAGGCTTCTACACTATGCCTATGGTGAGCCTGTTTAGATGCTACATTTTCTGGATTTCATCTAGATCCATTTTCCAAGTTTCATCTACAGGACAGAAAGAAGTAGTGTGAAGAAGGCAAGAAGAAGCCAAGAATGGATTTGTGGGGTAGGAAATAGAGAACTTATTCAAGACTCTTTTGAGTGATAATTAGGAATCTGACATGATGTGCCTCTCTTTTGATGTACATTAAAGCACTGTGTTGAGAGAAGCTCATCAAGAATCAAAAGACAAAAGTCTTAAATATTGAATTATTTGCAGGATTTCTGCTGTGAGCTGTTCAGTACTACTTTGAGGTGTTGAAGGAGCTTCTTAGGTCATGTCTGCAATGCAAATAAACTCACTTCCACCATTTGGCATTGTGTTGATTTACCACCTTTGGTACAATGCTGGGATTATATGAATCAGACTTTCCACTCCTAAAAACTGCAGTCGTAGTCCATGTAAACATTGCAGTTCACCTGTGGTTTCAGTCATTCTCTCAAGGTTTTCTCACACTTTTAAAAGAAATCCCCGGTGAAAGCTATGTGATAGCACTTTCCTGCACACTGCTCTGTTTCTTCTCACCCAGATACTTGTTGCTGAACTTGCACAAATCTAGAAAAAGGGGGTCACTTGGCTCAAAGTTTGAACATCATCTACTTCATTTGTATTTTTCATGCCCTAGCAAGCCTCTCCTAGCTCTGATATAGGCATTCACATCCCACCCAAACAACCCCCACTCTGATTTGGTGCAATGTACAGCATTATAACTGGGCTGCTCCAAACAAACACTGATATTATCTCATAACCATTGCAAATGGCAAGATGCTTGCATCTTAGTGTGGATAGTGAAGACTTTTAAGTGCCCAAATTATCATGCCAAAACGATGTGCAGACGTGACCTTAGAAGAGTGATCACTGAAGACAGGATGAGAAGCAACAAATTTCGATCACAGTGAGAATGCAGATTTAGATTAGTGAATAACAAGACTGTTCAGCACTAGTGTAACTGTCTATGAAGGCTTTTAGAGATGCTATAGATGTAAAATGCCCATCCTTATTTGGTGCAGTGGAGGATCATTTGGATTTCTTCTGGCTTTATTCTTTTAGGATTCAAAGTGAACAATTCCAGTCTTTAATGTCTCCAGCTTCTTGCTGCCACAAGTAGAATGATGCAAAGTCACAGTGGCAAGGAGGGTTGGAAAAGTATAGCATTTCATTTATGGAGGGCTGTATTCAGATATTGTTGTGTCCACAAGTTAAGTTGGTGTGGCAGTTTTAGCTTGATGACTAGTATTTATGGATCTCAAAACATGATTCCTCTTTAGCTTGGAAATCTTTTGTTGGATTGGATTAGAAAATGGCAGGAGAGATGTTAAGGTGGAGCCCTGCCCTGGGTCAGGATATTAAGGTTCATAGGGATGCAGACATCTGTGGGTCCAAACATAGAATAGTGGGCAAGGCTGATGGATTTGTTAATTGTGCTGGAAAGTTAGATTGGCATGGTTTGCACTGTGAGAGTTTTGACTTCTCTTTGGCATTAAGCATCAGGTTTATTCACAAACTCTTCACCTTTCTAGTAGGATCGCAAAAAGGTGTCCTAGGACCCACTGCGTCCCATGTTCTGCTCTCTTCCTTCTTTCTCACTCTGTGTCTCTTCTTGTCCTATCTCTTCTCCTTGTTTTTCCAGAAAAGAAAGTCCAGTTCCAGCGTTCAGTTAATGGTGAGTGTCCTTTGTCTTCCTCAATGCTGATAATGTTGGGCCTCTCAACATCTTCCAGCCCTCCCTGTTTTGGGGAATCACTCTGAGGTGTGGAGAGCAGGGCTGAAAGTAATTCCTTCAGAGCAGCATCCTCCCCTATGGGGATCCTTCTAAACAGGAACGGCTGGAACAGAAGGATAGTTGAAGCCCAAGAGCACTGAGAACCTAATTCCATTTTCTAGCGAAAGGTTCTCCATGGAACTTCTCCTCTAGCAGATCTGCAAGCTGCACCAGTCCAAGCAGCCATGAAGGAAAGGCCATCTTATATGGCTTTTGCTGGAACTGTTCGGTCACAGGAGACCAAATGGCTGGCACGGCCTTGGTCAATCTGCTGTTTAATATTGTTTGCAATATGTCTCTGGTGGGATGAACTGGTGGTTGCAGCCCAGCTACCAGAGTTGTCTTGATGAGAAGCAAATGGTTCCCTTTCTCTGTGTTAATCTGTGTACCAGTTGGCTGTTTATGGAAAGAGGTGTGTGTCAGCCTTTGGCGGTCCATGTGGTTCTTGGCAGCCCTCTCTGTTTGAGTGTACATTTCTTTCTTTACTATGCGGTCAATGTGGTCTCTTTCACTCCTGCACAATCTCCCTCACTCTCTCATCCGAGCTCCCTCTCTTTGTTAATTTGTACATTCCTCTCCCAACTGTAGTCAACATGGTGTCTTTCACTCCTACACAGCCCTTCTTGCCCCCTGCTAGCTGTAGCTGTAGGAGATGTCAAGCCTCTCACTCCTGATAGTAGTGCAGTGGAATACTAGTGAATTCACTCCTGCAAGATTCTTCACAATCGGACCTCCGGCTCAGTTGTGGTTTCAAAGTCAAGACAAGTATTACAGTCACAAAGCAAAATCTGTGGTTACTGACAAGTGCTTTTATCTGATGCTTACCTGGTTTTCGTCCCTTTGCAGTGTTTGGTCCTGTTGAGGTAGAACCTGGGTGATGGGTTACCGGTCAGGATTTTTCTGGGGGGGGAAGCCATTTGGGTGCATCTTATTCTGCTTCTGTCCTCTCCGTTCTTTCTCCAGGAATCTTCAGAGAGCACAAACACCACCATTGAGGATGAAGACACCAAAGGTATAGTATAAGACTGTGGCGGAAGAGGTAAAAGGAAACCCTTTTTAGTCAATGACTTCCAGTAAGCATGAGTTGTGAGACTATGGACCCCTAGGCAATTCTCGCTGTCAGCCTATATAGGTAGAGCTGTTCAAATACTAAAATGAAAATTGAAGTTTCGGGTTTTATTTTTCATCAATTTTTCAAGGAATGAAAACTTCATCCTTACTCTATAGCCCACTGACCAGGATTGGTCAGTAAAACTGTTCAGCTATCACAAAACTATTCTGTTGTGAATTTGCAAGCTAAAACTTATTTTGTGAAGTAAAAGAAAAATCAACTGTGTGGAGAAATTTACTGTGATGCGTCTAAAAGACTCAAATTTCATTATAAGTGGTCCTGTATCAATTTATGTGCAATGCGCAAAATTCTCCTACAGAATAATACCGCTGTTGTGACTACCATTTGTGAATTAGCAAGGCAATTAGACCTCATTTGTACATACCACTGCACCACACCTACTCAGGGACATAGCGTTGGAGGGGGGCGCTGCCGGGGTGATGACCCTGGGCACATTTTTCTGGGGAGCACTGCGCATTTGGCTCTTCACGCCTCCTGCCAGCCCTGCACCACATGACGAGGCTGGGCTCAGATCTGAATGATTTGCCGGGTGAATCATTCAGATCAGATTCCAGCCTTGCGAAGTGGCATAGGGCTAGCAGGGCAGCATGCGAAGGACTTAACAGTCATGCACCTTTCAATCCCAGCCTCGCCTTTGGCATTGTCTTCGGTCATTTGCTATGCATGCAGGGGCTAATGAGAGTTGAAGTTCAGCAATATCTGGAGACTCAAGTTTGCAAAAGGCTGCCCTAGATACTTAAATCCCTTGCTCTCCCTCGGTTCAGCTTGCAGTGTGTTGTGATTTTTCTAACAACTTGGCAAACACTGACTTTTTCATTCCTCTTCTCCACCGAGTCTCTATGGAAGTTGTTTCACTGTCACCATTTTAAACCAGTCTTTGGGAACAACCTTAGTGAGGCCTCTTTCTTACTGCCTGACAAGGCCACAGCGTTCCCATAATAGCTTGGGAAATCAGTGTTAATTTGTAAAGTCTCCCCAAATGAAAGGAACTCATCTGCTGTGGAGATGGACTTTGGCCTGACATTAAAGTTAATTGAAAATTTGTCTCTCTGGGAATAACTCCCACAGGAAAGGCAGGAGTGTGCGTGTGGCAAATTAATATGAAATGATAGAAACACTGCTGATGAGGAAAGGCTTCCCTGCGCATTTTATCATTAACCACTTTGTCTCTTTAGTATAGGGAATTAGATCTACCCACAGGACACCCATATTTTAGCCTTATTAATAAGCACATTGGAATGCTTTGGCACAGTCTTTTGGAAGATCCAGTTCCCTGAATGTGTTGCTGGATTTCTAAGAGATTTCAGCCCTCTTGCAGATCCAACAAAAAGCAGAGGTAAGGAAAGAGGACAGAAAAGAATCATCCTAAAATTTGTATTGTCTTCAAGGCTTCTTTAAAGTGAAAAGGAGGGTAATGGTGAGGTCTCTGTGTTTGTTTTTTAAAGAAGTTTGTTGTTCCAAACTTTAAAGCATCTATCTTTTGAAGGGCAGTGAAAGAAACCTGAGGAACTTGACTTGGCACATTTTCTCATTCCTTGGGGGGGGGGGAGGCACAAAGAGGCTGTTCATATTTTGTTGCTGCAAGCAACCCACACAGATTCTGACCCAGGGATCCAGGTAAACCTCACAGCCACTACTTCAAGCCTGCCTTTCAGGAATAATAATCCCATATAATCGGGGCACACAGCCTCCCATGACAAGTCATTTGTTCACAAGGGTGTAGGGGCTAAAAGCACATGAGATGCAAGTACCTGTAACGAGTCCCAGCACCATTTTTTAAAAGAAAAGGTTTGTGAGGAAGGCTTTTTTTTTTGTGAGGAAGCCTTGGGGCAGAGAAGCCAGTGGCTTGGGATACTGTGTGCTTAATTCTTTCCCTATCTGGCATTTCTCAGCTCATCAAGCTGCCATCCCCACAACAGCTTCCCTATGCAGAGATCAAAATTACATATTTACCAATGTTTTGAACCTTTAGAAACTTAAAGGAAGGAAAAAGTTGCCTCCTCACATATCTTGAGCTTTTAAACACAAGCCTGAAGAAGGGAGCACCTTGTAACATGTCATTCATTTACTCATTTTATGCTTGATATCAATTAATACTAATCCTGCAATCAATCCTAGTACTACTAATAATAATAACAAAACAACAACAACCAGTAGTTTCTAAAGAAATCCTGCTGTTTGGCGTGTTTTCCCTCACAACAGCTTCCATCTGATTTGAAAACATAAGCCACAATCACCGTTAAGTTGAGGTGTGTACATTTGAGACCACCATTGCACATGCTCAGATGACAACTTAATGAATAGGAGTTTGGCAGGGAAACCAAACAGGTAACACACATCAGGTGAAGGCATCCCGGCCCCCTTTCTGGTGTGTACAGTGTGCAACTGCAACTTGAAACACAGCAGGCCAGTAGAAGGGGACAACCTCGCTGTGCTTTAGGCCACTAAGAGTCTCAGGCCTCTGAATACAACAGGTCCCACTTGGCACCTGTGTGGGTCTCCTGACTGGTGTGACCAGAGCCATCTCTCCAGTGAAGACGCTGCTACTGGTGTGGGAAGCTCCCACAAACTGGCGAGCCGTGTTTGCATATGTGATTGTCGCACCCCCTGGCCCTAGTCTAAGACTGTGCTCTCCACTGTGCAAAAAGTTGCACATGCAAAAGGAGATACCACCATGGCTGTTCTAGCAGTGCTGCTCAGAGTGCCAGGAAAGCAGCTTGCCCTGCCAAGGTTTGTTTTTAAATGAAGTGGCAGTTGCTCACTCATGGCCAAAAGTGAAAACAAGCTGCTCTTTGGCCAAGAAAGGTGCCGTTTTGTAACAACGCTCTCCTCCGCCTCTTCTCAGTCCTCAGTCTGCACTGATGCCTTTTGTTCTCATTCTACCCCCTCTTACTATCCTTCCCCCGCTGCCAGGGTCTCCTTGCTGTTCCATGTGTTTCCTATGCCAGTTCCTCTCCCTGCTGGGGTGTGATGTAGCTGAGCAACAAAAGCTTTCCTCCCTAAGCCTGGTGTAATTGCTTGTCTGTGCCTCAGCCACTGTGTTGAAAGAGCTGTGCAGGCTGGCAGGAAAGCACCAGCCATGTCTGTAAATGCCTCTGAAGGCTGCTTGTGTTTCACCTGCCAAGCACCACCACAGCTGAGGTGTTTATGGTAAGGCTTGCCCTGTAGTTGATTCTTCCGAGGCTGGGAACTAATCTGCCACCTCCAGCCTGCATGGCTAAATGGACAGGCGTTGTAGTCCAGCGACATCAGGAGGGCTGCATGGACCTCACCCCCGCTCTAGGCAATCACTAAATACTGAGCTGGCCTTTCCCTCAGCCCTTCCACCGAAAGGTAGAAACAGAACCAAAGATTTCTAAATCTTCCTCATTCTGGAGGAGTATCTTTTCCCAGCCGTTTTTATAATCTCTCCATCTAGTAAGTCTTTCTTTAAATTCCCCCCCCCCCTTCTGCCAGACTATCCAGGGCCGTCTGTAAGTTAAAATAAATAAATAAATAAATAAATCTGTATGCAAGCAATTCAGTTTTCTAGTTTTGGTAGTTCTGAGAAGGGCAGAAGCAAAGAAGCCCTGTCCTCAACTTCTGATCTTCTTGGCCGCCTGCTGAGATTTTCAAAGGCATTGCCCCAAAGATTTTCAAATACATCTTCACAGCAATAAGGACTAGAAACTTGAGGTGCTTTTTAAAATGAAAGCAGGCATTTTTAGAAAGTCGAGTTCTACGTGCACTACCACTTTCTGCAGTTCACAGCACTATGACATCCACACAGCTCTAACAATGCCCTTTCTCACTGTCTTATTTACATTCAATATTTTCTCTCCCTTCTTCCCCCCCCCTTAAACCAACAGTACGAAAACAGGAAATCATTAAGGTGACGGAGCAGCTGATTGAAGCAATAAGCAATGGGGACTTTGAGTCCTACACGTGAGTGTGCCCAGTGGGTGTCTTGACTTTAACAAGAGAGCGAAGTATATTCCTGAGCTGGCCCAGTATGGAGGAAGAGGGTTAGCAGGAAATCCTTCAAATGGCCTTAACTGTGAAAAAACAGTTTTGAAATGTCAGGTTGCTCTGAAGGCAAGCAAATTAGTGTTTTTCTTTTATGGGTTTTCAAAGCACAGCTAGAAATGGACTTCAAGAACTTGTGTTTTCCGTTTCTTCTGTTCCTACCGAGCCACTCTGTCATTATTATCTCCCATCAAAATTAAAATGGATGGATTCATTTTGCAGTCTGGCCAAGGATAAATCGCAGCTATTACTGCTGAGTGAGCAAGCAAAGGCCCTGGATTCCTGGTTAAGAGAACAAAGAAGCATGGGTTTATTGACAAAGAGTAGAGGCTGCTGAGTTTGTTTTTCTCCTGTCTACAAGAAGGGCCTGTTTGAAAACAAACGTGCAAACAAAACCCCTTTCTGTCTTTATGAATCAACCAGTTAGCACGGTAATGTTATGGGAAGGAGCACAGGTCAGTGCTGGAGCTTCTGCATTTTGTGCAGAAAGTTCCATGCTCAGTCCCTGGCCTTCCCAGGTAGAGTTGAGAGAGAAACCAATAGGCTGACTCAGTATAAGGCAGATTCCCATGTTCCTAAATGAAGCTTACTTTACGCTCATCTCAGCATAACTTCAAAATAGTTAGCACTAACTCATTAAAGCTTAACAAGATAATGAGGAACCCAAAGTTAACCTCCGTAATTTATAATAGTATTTCCATTGTGGGTAATGGGTTAAATGAGTGCTTTTCACCTATATATATAAAATTTGAAACCTCAGTTGAAGCCCATTTGTTTACTAAGGCAGGATGCCAGCACACTGGAACTGATGCATGTTCTGCTAACTTCAATAAGGCTGGATATATTTTATTGATTTGTTTTGAATCTGCCCAAGGATGGCTCCATAAAGTCCCCTACGCAGTTGGCAGCGTGGCATAAAACAACAATTAATACAAACAATATGAAGCAATATCGGATTAGATTACAGATATAGGCAACAAATCAAGAACGAATTAGTGGCAAGGAAGAGTCGACGGAGAACCTTCCCTAGTAGATTTATGAAACATAAAAATCTCTGCCAGTTCATACAGTCAACAAAGTGACCCTCCCACCTTCCCTCCCAAAAGCCCACTGGAACAAAATGATTTTTTTGTCTTTTAACTAACTTTCTAAAAATAAAAAATGAGCTGATGTGGCGAGTCTTCAGGAAAACAGTGTTCCATAATGAAGGCACTACTTACTGTTGTTTTCCGTCTAGCCTCTGACAAAGATGAAAGTTAAAGCAGAGACCTGTCAGATGATTTTGATGTATTGGTGGGTGGTCTCATATAGGAGCAGGGAGTGTTCTCTAATATGAAACAGACCACAATCATTCATGGCTATTAACACCAGCCCTGCAGATTGTTCTTGGAAAGACATTGGGAGCCAGCACTGCTCTGAGTTTATTCACAATTACCTGGGCCTAGAAAAAGCCCACCTGCCAACACATCAAAATCAGAGCAAATGTCAATTCAGATTTTTCGTGGATTGCCATTTGCTCCGATTGAGCTTTAAAGAGTGAGTTTTTGCGGGGAAAGCTCTGGGGCAAATAAAGGGCACTCAAGACATGGAGCTTGTCCATCCTGCAGGAGGGTTTTACAGATGCTTCCTTTAACCTGCCACCAAAATGACAATTTCTTCAATCCATTAGGAAAATATTGCAGCCCCTCACTCTTCAAAACCGAGAAAAACATGTCCTTTAAGGTCACAGGCCAAGAAGCAGAGAAACTATTGAAGTATGTCACTGAGCACAGTGGTATGCTTAAGAGCTAAGAGAAAGAAATTAAAATAGATTATGAGAAAGAAATTATGTATTTGTATTGCATAGACAGGTTAACTTCATTGGTGTTAAATCCATAGGAATGAAGACATGTGACTAGACAATGAGGTTATTTAACTTCCTTTTCTCTCTCCACCCTGACCCTGGTCCTTTCATGGGCTCTTCCAGGAAAATGTGTGACCCTGGGATGACAGCTTTTGAACCAGAAGCCCTAGGGAACCTGGTGGAAGGGCTGGATTTCCATAGATTCTACTTTGAAAACTGTAAGCACCCTCTGCCTTGTCAAAAGGCCCTTTGACTCTCTTATCAGAATGGAAATATTTGCAATATTGGGTCACTTCATCAGCCTTCTAGCCCAGTGACCAGCCTCTTAACTACAATCAGTTTGTTTTAAAATACAGTATGTTAAGAGATTTGAAGGCATATAGATGGAATCTTCTATCCTGTTACCCACCAAGATTCTGCTTGTCAGAGTAGAAATTTCATCCTTTGAACATTTTGGTTCACAGCAATAGATAGGCCTAACATCCCTTAAATTTGTCTTATCTCTTTTTGAGCTTTCTGAAAAGATAAGGACAACTTGGCTGAACTAGCACATGCATTTAAGGGCAGGACAGTATATCAGAGATACAGCACGAGCTCAGATTTAACTGCTGACACCTCCTGTTAAAAAGCATATCTGTATCAAGGCTAAGAAAGACATCTGTCTGAGGCCCTGGAAAGTCATTCCCAGACTGAATAGACCATGCTGGGCTGGATGGACCAATAGTATGTGTCAGCTTTGTAAGCTCATAGGTATGCATTTGAAGGTTTACTTCTAAGTAGATTTGGTTAGGCTTGTGCTCTTAATCTCTCACTCATTTCCAAAGTTTCAAACCAAATCACAAATGGTTGAATGTAGAGTGGATGAGCAGGATTCACCTAATGAACCCTCTCTCAGCAGTGCCCCACCCCCAATGGCTGGGGTGGGGGTCAGGAGAACCCCCCAGAACAACACAGGAGCAGGGGGAATTGTTCCACCTGGCAAGCTACAGTACTTTTGCTGATAATGTTGAAATCCCAAACGATGTTTTTAGTTTTTAGAATGTGAACTGGCCAGTGAATGCAATTTAATGAATTTTTAAGAGAATAATCTCCCTATGATTGGGACATAAACTTAAACAAGCCTAGAAATATTCTGCATATGCCTTCTTTTTCCTTGTTGCTACAATGATTTTATAAAGATTAGAGAAAGATGTCCATCCTAGTTATGGGGAGACGCAGGCAGCATTGATCTCACTGGCTTTCCCCTCAACCCCCAGTGTGGTCTAGAAACAGCAAGCCGGTGCACACTACCATCCTGAACCCTCACATTCACTTAATGGGAGATGAATCTGCCTGCATTGCCTACATCCGCATCACGCAGTACGTCGACACCAGTGGGATCCCTCGCACTGCACAGTCGGAGGAGACCCGAATCTGGCACCGCCGGGATGGCAAATGGCAAATTGTTCACTTCCACAGATCTGGAGCACCTTCTGTCTTACCACAGTAAGTCATCCCCAGGCCTTGGTGATCCCTCTCAAAGCCACTCTTGTCATACTATTGAAAACTGAATATTCCGTTTCCACAGTGTAAACAGGAGTAGATAAGTGTAAATTAAAGGTGAGAGTATAAGCAAGGCAGTAGAAGGAAAGAACAGCAGCAAAGGCCAAATGTAACACATCTATGCGTGGCTTAACAATATTTGTAGCTAGGTCAAAACCTTCCTGAAAGAACTTTTATCTATGTCAGTGGTCCCCCACCTTGTTGGGCCTGGGGGCGCTTTTGGAAATCTAAGTAACTGTTGTGGGCACCACAAAATAAAATAAATTTCCCAGAAGAAAAACTGACAGTGCTCAGACCTCCCCCCCTCCCCCCCCCCCGGTCTCTCAAAATCAAACACCTACACCACCACTCCCAACAAATAAAACAGATGGGGGGAAAATGCAACACCTCCCCCCAACACAGGTACCTCCCCCTCAAACAATGAAAAGCCCCAAACCACAATTTTAAAACAAAACTTAAAATTGGAGGGGGCTTTGACAGATGCCTGAGAGTGCTGTAGTGCCTGCAGGCACCACATTGGGAAACCCAGACGGGGATTATTCATTTGCCTTTATGCAAGGATGCATTCATGGCATTAAATTACAAGAGATTTGAAGGCAATTCATGCATATTTAGTTTAACGTCCCACCAGTTACAGTCACACATTATTGTTTAATGATTTGTTAAGATCCACGTGCATGCTGCCAGAATGGAGAAGACCCCCCAAATGTGGTAGGCTCAGAATGGTATTTTATTGGTGGCAATGACATGCCTGGAATAGAAGTGTCTAATGACTGGTTCTTGGAGTTAGAGCAAGTTTAACATTCTCTCTCTCGCTCTCTCTCTCAGACCCAGTTCACAGGTCACTTTTTCACATGGTAATTTCACCATGTCAAATTATTTGTGAACATGATGTTTGAATCTGGTCACATGACAGGAGATATTTATAATGCCAGAGCATGCCAAATTAATTGCAAAATACCAACCCAACCTGGTTTATATTGGTTTAGAAGTTTCAACTTTTAGTGATGTCATTCAGAATTGGGGCTCCCACGTTCTTCTCCCCATCCCCATTCATTTTCTTACTGTGATGTTATGACTGTCATAGGTGTTTTCTCAGTAAAGAAAGATGCATCCTCGTATTTCATGTTAACAAATGCACTGCCAGTTTAAATCATCAAAAGAAATGAAAATAACTTTATTATCCATAAGGTAGAGTTGAAAGTGAAGAGGGAAAAACTGTGTTATTTTATCACTCTCTAAACTTCTTGATAACAAGGTGTGAAGGTGCAGAAATGAAGTTAAGGGTATACACTGTTTGTTTTTTAATAGGCGGGAACATTCAAACACACAAGCCCCTACCTGCACTCTGGAATGATACAGTCCAGCATCAGATACTTCACGTGTGTCTGATCATCTGTTTCTGATGTGAGTGCAAGAAGATTCCATATGGGCATCCCTGATAGCAGAGAAGAGTATCTTTTGTCCAGGTTTGATGAGACTCCACGGCTAGCCCTTAGTGGCCAGCGTGATAGGGGTTACTCACTCTGTTGAAAACTACTACTGAAGTTAGAGTCATTCATTCATTGCTTGTATGAATTGCCTCTCTGCTTAAATAAAAAAGTGTTCAAGGTGATGTACAAGAACACACCCCGCTGGGGATTAAACAAATTTGTTTGCAGTTAGGGATGGAGGAAAAATGTCGTGCAAACCTGTGTAATTCCCACTTGTGAAATTCAGGAAATGTGAACAAAATGTGAACAAAAATATGTCTGTTAGGGGCAAGTGTTCATAAAATACATATATATTAGTGAAAGCAACATGCTAAAATGCATTGCATTAGATAATTTACTTGCAAAAATGTGTATATTAGGAGAAATGTGCACTAAAATGCAAACAAATCTTAATGAGGACTTTTTAAAAAGAAAAATCACAGACTGATAGAAATGTGGTGAACTTAAATTAAGGTTGGGGGGGGACAGAGAAAAAGTGAAACTGACAGAATCATCTACCCTATTTGCGGTAGCTGCTTTTCCTGTTTGCCTCCACACTAACTGTTTTCTGAAGAATTGCCATCCTTCCCTCATTTAGGTACCATAGAGAATCCAGATGACATTTTTGTCAGATGGTTGCATTCTGGTGTTTTCTGTGTCACCTTGCCATATCCCCCATCCCATATCTAATTTTTGGCAATTTTTCCAGCTGAACGGGGGGGGGGGGGACGACGACCCACTAGCTTGTTCAGCATGGTTATGCAGAGAGCTATTGATTAAACCGGGACGCGGGTGGCACTGTGGGTAAAACCTCAGTGCCTAGGACTTGCTGATCGTAAGGTTGGCGGTTCGAATCCCCGCGGCGGGGTGAGCTCCCGTCGTTCGGTCCCAGCTCCTGCCCACCTAGCAGTTCGAAAGCACCCCTAAGTGCAAGTAGATAAATAGGTACCGCTTTATAGCGGGAAGGTAAACGGCATTTCCATGTGCGGCACTGGTGCTGGCTCACCAGTGCAGCTTTGTCACACTGGCCACGTGACCCGGAAGTGTCTTCAGGCGGCGCCGGCTCCCGGCCTCTTAAGTGAGATGAGCGCACAACCCTAGAGTCGGTCATGACTGGCCCGTATGGGCAGGGGTACCTTTACCTTTATTGATTAAACTGGCTTTCACTTCTGCCCATGTGCAGCCACTGTTAGACTTTTAGGGATAAAAAATTATTTTTGACACTTCCTTATTGCACTGCTGCATGTACAGCAGTAGATGCATGAACAAATTTGGGGTAGGGAACCACAATGACATTGTGATGCTCCTTACAGTTTCAAGCCAGAGAGGGTTAGGGAGACTGCTCACTATTTTACAAGCCTCTCTGGGGCTCAGTGAAAGCAAGGGGATTCCCTCCCATCATTTTCTGGTTTCTCTCAGCTGTAGAGCTTGGAATTCTAATGAAAATGCCTTGCTGCACTTGCACTTCAGTATAACAAGGAAGGACCATTTTTTAAAAGCACCTAAAATGGTATGTCAGGCAATGCAAGCCTAATCCTTCCTCTGTCCCCTGCTTCTCAGAGATGCCTTGTGGCATGTGGGGATTTAAGAAAAAAAGTTAACTGGTGCTCTAGAGTGAATGTACATTCATAAAGGGGTGGAGGAAGCCAGTATTTTAAAACAAAATTAATTCCCCTCCCCCATTTTTTTCAATAGCTGCCATGCCCTGTTCCTCCTTCATCATGTGTATAGGCATTGCAGGATGCTAATGGGGAAGATCTGTGCTACACAGAACCGCTATTTTAATTCCCCGTCCAGCTCGCAGTGCAAGAGTTATGTCTCAGCAGCACCAAAGAGGCATACTGCTTCTTATGCTTGTCTGAGGCTAGGTGCATTGCTCCTGCCTGTTCTTTTCATTTGGGTTCCCTGAATGCTCTGTTCTCCCCTTGAGAGATGGTGGCACTTAGTAGTTTGGGGTGCAAGCGGCTACCGGATGGTGCAGCCCTCACCCAGCTCTTCTCTTATTCTCCTCCTGCTGCTGCTGCTCTCTTTTAAGGGCAAGGCTTTTCAAAAGTAGTCTAGTGGTGGTAGTTGCGGAAAGAAGGTGGGCCCCCTCAACATGAGTCACATCCACCCCACACATTGAAAGCACTCCTATACCACTTTAACAGGCATGTCTTCCCCCAAAGGATCCTGGGAACTGTAGTTAGTTAAGGGTGGTGGGCACTGTAGCTCTGTGAGGGGTCTCCTACCCAACTCTCAACACCCTTAATGAATGACAGTTCCCAAGATTCTCTGGGGCAAAGCCGTGACACCAAAGAACGCTTTCAGTGTACGGTGTGGGTGTGACCGAATGTTTTACATTCTCCTGGACATCTCTTGTCCTCTCGTGCTCTTCACTCCTTCACCCCTGCCCTGCCACAAAGCTTGAGAGATGGATGCCAGCTGGAGGACAAGACTTCACAAATAGAAAAGAGTAATGATTTGGGGTGGGGGTGGCTAGGGTTGGGGGGAGAACCAGATGGGAAGGTCACCATTTTGGTGGAGTAAAAAGCCGTTTCCTTTTGTGTTTTTCAGCTGAAGCATCAGCCCCTCAGGCCAGGTTTCTCACTGCCTCACTACAAAGGGAAGATCCCTGCTATCCTTTACCTAGGGAACTTGGCTGCTGCTGCTGCTGACTCTCCTCCTTGGTTCTTGCTGGAATTCCTTTCACACACAGAGCTCCTCACCAAAATAAACCAAGAATTTAATAGACTTTTTCTCCTTCTGTTTCACACGCTCTGCGTTTTGCCACTTTGTGCCATTGTAGTAGAACAGGGCAAGACACCCTATTGCATGAAAAAGCTTATCTTTGGTTAACAGGAGAAACCCAATGTGGGGGGTAGCCTTCGGCCACTACTGCCCACAGAGCTCATGGAACCACCCTGGTTCAGTACTTAAAATTAACTGTGTTCCTCACAAGGACATGGTTTATTTTGGTCTCTTTGCTGTTTTCCACTAAGTCTTAAGGGGCCTGAGAGAAAGGGGAGCATGTTCCAGTGCAGAATCAGAAGCCACCTCCTTGCAATGGCAGATTGATGCCCATCCACACAATGCAAAGTTCTTGCTCGATTATGATCTCAGCCAAAATCAAAAATACTTTTATACTGCCCTGCATTACCTAAATTCCAGATCGATAAGCATACATGCAACGCAAGATTCTTGCTTGATCATGACCTCAGTCATTTTATTTATTTTAAAATATTTCTATGCCACCATTCATTATCTAAAACCGGAGCAGTTCACACTGCGCCACGGTCACTCATATCTATATCTTCTGTTCTGTGTGAAGTTAAAATCTTACAAGTATCAGCCTATATTCATTAAAGCCTAGTAAAATTCTGCTGGCATGAATATGGCTTTATGGCGCATAAAATGCAAAATCCATTTCTCTTCCCAGAGAACGTACCTTTTTGTGTGCCTGGACCAATTGAGGTTCATGACAATTCCTTTCTCTTTTCAGAATGTGCATGAAATGAAACTGTTAACACTATATTGGCATTATAATGTGTCTAAGAGCACATAAATAAATGAAATGATAGGTTAGAAATTCAGCATGGCAGCAGGGTATTTTTCACCTTATTTGTAATGCAGTGATATAGTTGAGGCAGTTTCTGCCACTATCCAGCACACCATAGGAACTTCCTTTATTCAGCTTAGTAAGGATCTCCTAGATGTTTCATTTTGTTTAGAATTCAGTTTTCTTTGAACTGGCCTTTTGCTCCTTTCTGGCAGGATTTTGAGTCATGCTTTTTCCCTCTGTCCCTTCAAGACTTATATTCACCATTAAGAGGAAGAGGGGAGGCTGAACCTTTTTAGTTCCACAATTTCCCACATACACACTTCAGGCAATTTGACAGCATTGAAGATGCGGGCACTATGGAAACAGAACTGCCCCTTCAATTTGACATAAAAATAGAGGCCAACACTTTCCAGCAAAGACAGAGAATGCAAGCTTTACTAATGACACTTTGAGGCGTTTTGATTATGCTTTCAACAAACAAAATGAAACCTTTCGCTATCTCTTGTACTTTGAGCGCATGCCTTTTTATATGAAAAACAAACAAACAAAACCCTTCCGTGTTATTTCGTAAATGGATTTTGAGTATTTGCTAAAATGGATCTTTATGTAATACCTAGAAATATCAATTGTTTGGGTTTGTGGCTGATTTTTAATGAAGTTGGGATGGGGTGGGTGGGGCTTAATATGTTATTGTTTACATTTGGAGTTGACTTTGTGGCAAATTGTTCTTGAAAGTGCAAAAGGGCACAATAAGCTGGACATGTGGGCAGGATTTCTGATGTGGGCTTCTGGCAAATCTCAGAGTGCTTTACGCCATAATAGGACTCCTTGTGGTCGTGTACTCTCTATATGCCATGAGAAAGGTTTGGCAATCAGAATCGCACATCCTAATGAAAGGAACCCAATGGAGAGACTGAGGAAACTTCCAAACTGGGGTCAAAAGACAGCATCTGCTTTTAAAAACACTGGAGTCATCTTCAAGGAATGCAGGAATGGGTTCTTCACAAGCCAGAATGTCCCTGACAGCATTGTTGTTTTGATGGCATATGGAGGGGCTGAAAGATCTTCTATTTTTGGCATCACCTTCTTGCCTTCTAGTACAGGTATGGGAAGTGTGATGGTTGTTAATTTTTTGGCAGTCTTTCCGTTTCTTGTTATCTTTTATTTTTTTGAAACTTTACAAGTCTTTACTCTTTGATGTGAGATTAACTACCGTGCACTTCTACTACCAAGGGAACTTATAAATGGCACTTTCTTCATTTGCATGACATTTAACTTTATAGACAGCTACGTGTACTTCAAAGCAAACAAACATGCTTGTTTGGGGACAGTAACAACAACACAACAATAGCAACAACAACAGTGGGGGAAACTCTCTGTGTAAATTTTGAATGGTGTAATTTTGCCTTTTCCGTGGTTTGAAGTGCTTAGCTTTCCATCTTGTAAGGCAGGGTGGACATCTGTCAGTATGAAGCCAAGTTTTGCAAAGTGCAAGAATAACTTCCCATTGGAGATGAGGGGGGAAAGTGACTAAGGGGAAAGGAGGGCCGTTTGACAGGATCTGATTTGCCTAAACAGGAGTTTGCTTTTTACTCAGAAGGGGCTGTCAGTGTACCATTTTCCAATTTCTAACAGAAAAAGTATAACATGATTGAATCATTGGAATTTTTTTGATGCTCAACTGAATACAAAAAAAATATACTGAGGTGAGAAGGGCTTTCATATCAGGGGGGCTTGCCATAAAAATATAGACCTGAGGACCTGTTTGCATTTCCCCACTCAAATTACTTGGATTTCAGTCAATTTGTTTCATTTTTGTTTAATTATCCTCACCTACTAGTAGCATTTAAAACATACATGGCAGCTCATCTTTACATATCTATAACTACAGGCCTAATTTTTCAGCTGCCAGTGTTCACATGTCTTGATCTTACACTGGACTTCAACGAAGTTCTCTCCTGTTGAGTTGAGCAGCACTGAAATTTCCTGACCACTGAACTACTTTTGACCCATTTCTCTGTGAAAACCTCTGCTCAGGTGATGAATCTGATAAACCTTGATAGCCTGGCTTGTCTGGGCTGTACCCATTGCACCGGGCTTTTGCTTCCAGTGTATTATGATGAGTACTTCAGGAATGAGGAGGCCCTTCCTTCCTGTTTCCCAAGCACACATTCTGTCACGCATTAGCTGCCTTGACTGTGTTTCTTTGGGCAACATAAATACTATTTCCTGCATTGAATTTATATTTCGTAATTTCTGGCATCCTTTCCAAACATAAACCTCGACATTTCAAAGAGAAGGGGGAGTGTGTCCTAGCAGAGCCTGACTTCTCTCAAGTCTTCCAATAAAGAGGGGAACCTGACAGGTGACAAGGCATCTAATCCATCCCATTACAATTTTGCCCAAAACATCTGATTAAGCACCTGCACTTTAAGGAGGGGCCTCCTACCATGAAGTTCTTTTCAAGGCCCTCTCATGTATTATTTGCCCTGATTGCCACTGGCATTTCTGAAACCCTGTTTTGACCGTGAAAGCAATTGTACCCAGATTTTGATCCATTGTCTGTACCTCCCCAAACCCCACCTTTACTCTTCCGTATCAGTGGCATAATACCTAGAGACAAACCAGTTCACCTTTCCTGGCTTCCGCAATAAAGGCCTATGGATCCTAATCACTTCTGGAGCACATAGCCTGGGTACCTCTTCCATAGGCTACAGATGCCAGTAAGGCAGTACATGTTCCACAGAAATGCATGTAGCAAACCCACAAGCAGCATCAAGGGGCTGGGATTTTGAAGGCATGGTAAAGGGAAAGGAATGCTTTCCATCTTTCTGCCCCAAAGCCACCCCACCTCCCCACAATAGGGTTGAAGTGCTTTAGGAGGGTAAACGCTCCTGGAATTCCCACAGAGGTGAAACAGTTTTGTGTGTAGTGTTGGTGGGTGGAACCCAACAAAACCCCTGGCAGGGCATGGGTTAAGCATTCCATTCCTCCTCTTAGTACAACACTCAAAACTGTAGACTCTTGAAGCTACTTTTCATTATAAACAGCAGGGCTTCACTGCGTGCATTTGTGTGTAATGTAACACAGAATCAGAGAACATAGAGTTGGAAAGGACCTCGAGGGTCACCTATTCCAACCCCCTGCAAGACAATGTGCAGTTTGCCCCTCGGTTTTAGGCAGTGAGGCAGATTTCAGATGGTGAAAGGTACAAATGTAATTGGAATTTCCTCTCTAGTATGCGGTAGGCTGTTAGCAGCATCTGTTTGAGCACAGAACAAGATCATGGCTCCATATGAGCTTTATGGAGTCCAACAAGAAGGGATGCTGTTGGAAAATGTGCTTTGACTATTCATCACCATCACTGTCATTATCAGCCAAGTCAAATGTTCAGTGACAGCCTAGTGATATGATCCAAGAGAAAACACCAGTTAAAAATCCTAAAATTGTGCCTGGACAGGCCTATTTTGTCACGGTTTGTCCTGGGGAGGAAGTGCTGCAAATGGCTCACACTTTTATCTTACAATCTGTCCCAGTAATGTGACACTGGGTTTTGCTGGTACCCATGCTAACCTTTCCCACCACAATGCCCTTTGCTAATGTTTATTCAAACACCTTGCTCTTTCCCTTATCCAGAGCATTGCCCTGGACCTCCTCTTGCATTAGCGTAGCCCTGCCTTTTTAACCACAACTACAAGCTTTCGTGCATTTCAACCCATTCCCCGTAGAAACCTCACAAACACCACCTGATACCCTTTGTGGAAGTGGAATAGTGGGGCTTTTCCACAGCACAACCTCAGCTTCTACACAACCCCACAAAAATATTTCAATTCCTCACCCCCTTTTGCATCCCACATCAAAGTTCTTGGTGCATGAAGGGCTGCACATCTATATTTGTGCTTATTTTATAAAATAAACATATCCCTTGTCTACGGTCTTGAACAGAAAGAAACCATGGATGTATAGGAAAGCAGTGAAGAGCAATAAAAGGCACAATAACCAGGAAGGAGAGGGATAAGGAGGGACAAACTAATCTAAAATAAAATCTAACTAGCAGCAACAAGAGGATACCTGGCTTGGGCATTACTCCTCATAACAATCTAGAACCAGGATTAAGGTGTGCTGCATTTATTGGCATTTTCTACAGCTGCACAGGAGTAATCTCCCTATTTCATTACTTTCAAGATGAATCGGGATATACCTGTATCAGGGACAGTTTATGCCTATTGAATTGGACAAGGTGGGGGGAAACTGGGCTACCTCATCTAGCATTCTACCACTGATGTGAAAACAACTGCAAAGTTAGCCTGCTCCTTGTTGAAGTCTAGTCATCTTACCTACTTCACAACTGATCCCAGAAATTAATTTCCAGCTAGAGATGAAGTTAGCAGTAGGGAAGGACTGCGGCTTAGTAGCAGAGCATCTGCTTTGCCTGCAGGAGTTCTCAGGTTTGATCCCCAGCATTTCCAGGTAGGGCTTGGAATGGTTCCTGCATGGAACCCTGGAGAGCAGCTGGCAGTCAGTATAAGTGAAGTTAGATGGAGCAAGGACCTGACTCAGTAAGAGGCAGCTTCCTAGGTTCCTATGTGTGACAGAATGATTCCTAGGAAACCCTTTCCACTGTACATTACAGCTACCACTGCTGGTGGAACGAAAAAATAAATATATTCAAATATACTCCAGATAGATGGAACCTGGAGCAAAGCTTTATATGCTCAGACTTTGCTTCCTACCTGAGAATACCAGTTGTCATTTCTCCTTCGGTTATGCCACATGTTCTCCTTTTGGTTAGGATGGCTTCCCGTCCTCCTCCTTAGTTCTTGCATGGCTGCAAATCAGCCACTTTTTGTCCTGCTCCCTGCCCCTTTTAGGTAATGGAAAATCCGCGAGAAGGCAAAGTTTGGTATTTTTGTTTTTTTTCTAACTGTTGCACAATTTTTTGGCTTTTGTAACACTTGGGGGGAGAAGCTGGAAGAGTGGTTTGAGAAGAAAGTATAAATGTATATAAAAAGATATATATAAAGATATAAATATATATGCATATAAATATATGAAATCTCTATGGAAATATTTATTTCACATGAATGCAAAAAAAAAAAAATCACAAAAAAGAAGGGAAGAAAAAAAAAAGCAGCTTTGTAATGTAAACAAACAAAAGAGTCAGAGCGTCCCTCTCATGTTTGTTAACTTGATGTGACTGGAATAGTCCAAAATCCTTCAGTATCTTTTGTAAGTGAATCAGACCTGTAAAGCGGTGTGACTGTGTTGGATTCATTGTTCCAGTTTTTTGAAGCTGTGGCTGTGAACAAAATGATCACTGCTAAAAATTTATGCTATATTTTTGGGGTGGGGGAGATGGGGATTGTCAGTTTTATTCTTGGTGTTTCAAGTGCAATAAAATAGCTACAAACTCTTGAGTATGGAAAATGCTGATTGTCACTAAATGACTCCCAGACTCTGTTTTACTTTCTATTTCATTGTGATGCTTCTGTCTTGAAGGGGTATCGTATCTGGAATACAACACTCAGGGGCAGAGCAGAAAGGAGGACTGAAAGTTCTCTTCCTCTTTGGTGATTTAGGGCCTGTCTTCTACTCCTCAGGTGCTTTTTCCTGCTTGGGATGTTTCCTTCAATTGTGATTATGCTTCTTGATATACTTGGGTGGAAAGAGGGGTGGTGGTTTAGAAACCTCTGGAGGTTTATTGTTAGGAGGTCCCTTGGAGGCTTATTCCTTTAAAATATACACAAGTTGGGTGTCCGCTAAAATTCTGTCACTTGTTTTCTTTCCACACAGAGATCTAGCTTGCCCTCTCACACTTCTGAGGAGGGAATAATAAAAATAAAAGCAAAACTACAACACCTCTGCTGCTGCTGCTACAACTACTGTCTTATACCCTCCCCTTTCTCACACAGAGCACGGGGTGGCTAACAAAATCTAAAAGCCACAACATTAAAACAAAAATTTAAAATGCAATATTCATCACTATTTGATCAAGACTGAGCTGCTGGCCGTGTCTTTCTTCATTCCACACTGAAAGCCCTACTGACAGGAATCTGATAGGGACCCTTTAAGAAAAGGGAGCAATGGAGGCTGGTCCAGTAGTGTGAATGGGGCCCTACCTGACTTCTTACTTACATTCATTCCAAGGGGTGACACTGCCTCATCAGCCTCTTCCTTAGCCTCAGTGTTGTCCCTTGCAGATCTGAGAAAGGAGGATGGAGACAAAATTAGAATGGCCTATCCTTGGCTCTGCCTCCTGTGGGTCTCCCTGCCTTCTGCGCTACCAGTCTCAATGGGCATTAGCCAGCACAGCCTGTAAGCAGCAACCTATGGAGGGGCACAGGTTTCCCATCCCTGTGCCAGAATCAATACCATAGCCTTTAAAAATGCTACAAACTGAGCAAGGCCCTAGTGGGAAGTATAGAAGGGTTGCCACACCCTCTGCTGGTAATTGCAGGCATGCCTGCATTCTTCTTAGTGTTTCCTTTTGTATTCCCTTGGGCCCATCCAGACATCTTGTTTACTGTGCATTCGTGATTATTTGTGCCGATGGTGTTGGTGCAGTTATACTCGAAACCGTTTTCTATCTTCTTTCACGACAAACATGTTGCTTTGTTTCCTGTCACTGTGTGTCCTGTAGTTTCCTGGAAAAATACTGTAACATTCATACCACAAATGTCTGAGGGCTTTTTGTATTCATTGTGCCACAATGCAAGAGTGTCTCTCCCAAGGGCAATAATGCAGTGTTGTTCACATTGCAGAACAACTAGCAAAGTGAAATGATGTGAGGATGGTTCAATAAAAAATCACCGCTAATGTTGTGTCAGTGACAGGTTGCAGGGTACACCTGCCAAAAAACACCAGCCTGGAAGGGCCCTTGAGATTTATACAAAATTTTCATTATGATAGTAAATGATCAGTTATTTATATAACAGGTCCCCCCCCCTCCTAGTAGTGACAAACAAAAATAGTTTTAAAATACAGTCATACCTTGGATCCTGAACGCCTTGGTACTTGGACGTTTTGGCTCCTGGACACTACAAACCTGGAAGTGAGTGTTTCGGTTTTCGAACGTTCTTTGGAACCCGAATGTCTGACGGGGCTTCTGCGGTTTCTGATTGGCTGCAGGAGCTTCTGGCATCGAATCAGAATAAGCTACGCTTTGGTTTCTGAACGTTTTGGAAGTCGAACGGACTTCTGGAACGGATTCCGTTCGACTTCCAAGGTACAACTATATGTCATTTTGAACTACTTTTCATAAAGTAGTTGTAATTACCATTCAATTGCACAGCTCATGATGACTGCTGAATCTGTTCCCCCCTGGCCTGCTGGGCAGAGTTGACATCATCCATCAGATATGTGAGCATAGCAGTGCATGTACAAGCCCACTGTTACAAGCATGACTCTGGATAAGGACCGAGTTAAGCCTTCAGAAACGTACTGCCTAAATGTCCAAAAGGCATTTTGTAAGGTGAACAGGAAGGTCTTAAAAGCAGTCAGGTGGAAATATATTTAACAGAAAACCTCCATTAATTGGATGTCGTTACTGCATAATTGTCAAGGAACAAGACTGTAACATGGATGAAATAATTTCATGAGTGGTTTTTGTTTTTAGAGGGGTTTTAGATAAGGATACCCATATCTTTATAGTTCCTATATCCTCTTCCCATATCTACTGCAGTTCACTATGCTTATAGAACTCCTTGTTAAAATATTATGCAACTGTAGAATATATAAAATATATAGAAATCGGGATTAAAATTAGCCTGTATATTATTTATTTGCATCAATAAAATCTAACCTCATTAGGAGGTGCTAAATGACAAGGATGTTTTTACTTGGATATCTGGTTACAAATTAAATCTAGATGAAATTGAATGAATGAATATTGTGTAAATCAAGGACCTCTGAGTCATACAAGAATGAGGAAAAGCAACCCAACTGCATCTAAGAATATATGTGCCTGAAAAACTAAAATAAAATAGGAGAGTTACTTAATTTCTACGTAGCTCTCAGACCAAAACCAAGATGGCTGAGAAGAAGAAGAAGCTTTGTAAAGGAAGGAGAGTGAAGAAGAGACTTTTCAACCTGTCCTTGCTCACCTTCACTTTTAAAGGATTTAAGTTTGACCTGTGGCAGGTTAAGTGTGCAACACTATATCTGCCCACAAGATGTCAGCAGCTCACTGTGAGGAAGTTTGTGCAGTTGTAGTAATAGGAACTCTGGGTGGAACATGAGGCACAGCACAGGTTTCTTGGGATTATTTTGTTTTGTATGATGGAGTTCCCCCTCCTAAAATTCCTGTCTGTGGAAAGCTAGCATCAAAGGAGAAAGGCCATAATCATGTAGGGAGATGGGGGTGGGTTTTTTTTTTAATGAGATGGGCGATTACACTTGAGGATTCAAAGAGTGTACAGTAAATAAAATTTAATACATTAACTGTTCCTACACCGTGTGTGTATGTGGGAGAGTTTTTAAACTGTGTATATGAATCCTAATATTGCATTGGGTGAGTGACTGGATCTTGGGAGAGAGCATATTTGCCTGACTGGAAAGAGTCCTTTCTGCACATAATAGAACACATTGAATAGAAAGGGATATTTTGGCCCCTAGCTTCCCCCAGTCCTGCAGCCTTAACTGTATGTATACAGCCTGTTGCTGCATTGCAAATAAATATTGGATTGCTAATTAATGGGTCCACTGGTCTAGGGTCTAGGGTCACCCTTTTTGCTGAGGGGAATAATTCATGAGTAGCTGCCTTTGGGCATGGAAGTTTCATTTTTAAAAGCCTCATCCCAGAGAGTTAATGGCTTGGTGAGCTCTCTTGGAAGCCTCACAATGAGGCCAATCCCTCAGGAAGTCAAGGCCTGCTGTTCCAGACCTTGGGAGCAGCTGAACCCAAAAGCCAAAGCTTTTTTTTAATAGAACATCTAAAAAAGTGAAGGAATTCTCCTCACGTGCATTTTTGTGTTCACCAAGTTTCTTTATTCAGTATGAAGACATGGGCTCCTCTGGCCAATGCTGTGTCCCTTCTCAGGAAACTCCAACTCTCCCCTTCTGGTGCTCTTTTTGCTCTGACCCCTCCAAAATGTCTTCTTCAGATTCCCCAGACAGGGAACATGACAAGAAAGTTCATTGAAAGCCTCTCTAAAGGCCCAGCTGGGAGCTGTGAATGCTGATGGACATGACAGGGCTGCCTGGGCGGGCGGGGGGGGCGGGGGGGCGGGGATGCAAGCTTGAATGTTAAATGTGAGGAAAACTTGAGGAGGTATTTACACGCCCACTTCAATAATTTTCTTTTCTTAGAACTGGAAGTAGACAGAAAAGAGTCTGGGAAAATTCCCCATACTCAGGCCTTTTGTATTGTTCATAGTGCTAAGAGGGAATGAAAGAAGAGAATCTCACTCTGCCTTGCTAAATACATAATAAATGAGAGAGTACTTTTGAGGTCACTGTGAAGAGAGTTAACTTGCTTTCATCTACTTTGGGAATCCGGTGCATCCCTTGCCAAGCACCCCCTTTTCCTAGTTTACATGATTGTAGAGAGATCCTGTATGTATGTAAGTAATTTCCCGCTGGCCTGCAAACAAAATATCTTGCCCTATCTTAATAAACAGGCAGCCCTAAAGGCCAAGAGGAAGATTTTACTGGAGAGCCAATCAGAGCACAAGCAAGCACTTCCCTGCACTCTTCCTCTGTGTGAGAGACAGGAAGGCCTAAATGGCAGCCTGCAGCTGAGCAGCCTGAGTCTCAGGTGAGGTGCATGAAAACAATACAGAATACTGCCTAAAAATGAGGGCAAATCACTCCCCCCTTCACAAGAAGTTGAATTACAGAAGGATTTGACAAAATCTAACCAGCGTTGCTGTACAAAAGAGGCAGCCAATCAAAATGGACTCAGTTATTATCAAGGCGTGAGGCTTGATGTGCGGATTTTTAAAATAAAAAAAATCCAATAATTGAAAGTGGTGGCCTGGGGATGTGCGTATTGCCCATAAACTGTGGTGATACAGCGGAAGCAAGAAGTTCTCAAAGAATGAAACTGCTCTATACTGGAGTAACAGTCAGAGAAGATCACTCTGAAATGTAAGTGCCAAATTTATTTTTGTCACATTTAATGTTAAAATACATTTATTATAGTCTTCATTTTGTTTATGTGATATGTATTTTTATGAAGATTTTAAAGTGCCATATTATATAGTTAAAAAAGCTGTTTGGAATTTGTTCCCCGCCAGTGAAAATTCCTTTAATAAGGCATTGCCCAAAGCCCACCAACTAATTTCTTTCTTTGCCACTTACATTTCATTTTGCTGCAATCAAGACTTGTTATGCATTTAACCTGCTTTTAGTTTTCAGTCTTCTTCCCTTCCACCTTCCCACAAATCCACTCCTTGCTCACTTTGGTATTGTGACCCCAGTGTACATCATATGCAGGTTTCCCCCCACATTTTCCCACTATTACTACAAATCCTAATAGTGCCTTCATTCCAGCTCTCTGGAGACAAAACCCATTAACACCTTGCCGTGGCCGGTCAGCAACTTATGAATACTTATACAAAGGATATTATGTGAGCTTTACAATTTATGATGCCCCACGAAGTCTCTAAGGCTGCAGTCTAGATGAGCCTTTGGCATGATCCAGTAGGGCAGGTGTGGGGGGAAGATTTGGCCCTCCAGATGATGTTGAACCACAACTTCCAGCCCCAAAAAGCATGGCCAGTGAGTGGCGATATTGGGAGTTACATTTCAGCAACATCTGTAGAGTCAAAGATTCCCCACACCTACAGTAGGGCATTACTTAAGACCTCCAGTTTGAAAATGTGCTCAAGAGCTCAAAAAGGTTGGCATCCCTGAATAGTGGAACATGTATAAAAAGGTAAAGGTAAAGGACCCCTGACAGTTAAGTCCAGTCGCGAACAACTCTGGGGTTGCGGCGCTCATCTCGCTTTACTGGCCGAGGGAGCCGCCGTTTGTCCGCAGACAGTTTTTTCTGGGTCATGTGGCCAGCATGACTAAGCCGCTTCTGGCAAAACCAGAGCAGCGCACGGAAACGCCATTTACCTTCCCGCCAGAGCAGTACCTATTTATCTACTTGCACTTTGATGTGCTTTCAAACTGCTAGGTTGGCAGGAGCTGGGACCGAGTAACTGAAGCTCACCCCGTTGCGGGGATTCAAACCGCCGACCTAATCAGCAAGCCCTAGGCTCAGTGGTTTAGACCACAGCGCCACCCGCGTCCCGTGGAACATGTATAGGAAAATATATTGCACATCAGATTTCTTGGGTACTCACTGTAGTCTTGATAATCTTCATGAGCTGTGAGAGGGTTCTAGTGTCAATGGTAGCAGAATGCCTACATGCAACTGAAAGCTAGAATGGAAATTTGAATTTCTGAGGCTGGCTTCCCATTGCGATATTCTACTGAGTAATATAGATAAGGAGAGTTTCAATTTGACTATACAAGCAAAGCTATTTTGCTGATTTTTAAACAACCCCACCAGGTCTTCACCTCCTTCAAAATGAAGTAGCTATTCCCTATAAACTATATATTATAAATGAACACAATCATTATAATCTAGCAAAATACTGTAATTCAAACAAACATGTACATCATTCTGCTGTAAACACTACAGTAAAATCCACCCTAACCAAAACAGTGCTGACAGAAATAATAAATTGCTTCTTTTTAATTTACAGCAATAGTTCCCAGAAGAGTTTTCTTTGTTTGGTTGCTAGCTAGTCAGTCCCTTGAAAACATTGTCAAGAAACCTACGTTGCTTCCCTGCATTCTAATAGTGACCTTACATTTCTTTTTGCCTTATTAATGAATGGCACTGGTAAATGCAAGATTTGGTGGGATGGATGAATCAACTGAGCAGCACAGAATCCAATAAATTAGTAATACTAAAACATTAATTTAAAACCTCCAGCATTAAGAGACCTCATTAAAGAAAAAAGTAGTCTGAAATAAATGGGTTTTTTACATGCAGTTGTGGAGGAAGTTCTATAACTTGGGAGCCACAACAGAAAAGGCCCTGCATCTTGTACCTGTCTTCTGCACTTAATCTGTATTTCCCACAAGTCTTCTGGGCTCCATGCAGGGTGAGGAGGATTGGACTGGTTATGACATTTGTACCACATCTTGCTTAATCTGAGTTATAGTTACATATAGATATATTTGTGCAACATTCCTGTTTTCTGCTTGTGACATACAGCAAGCTTGGTTGAATAGGTTAAGTTCTGGTACTATGAACCTTCTGTGTTGATAGTCCTGGCACTAGGCTGGAGCTGGAGTCTTAGAAGACCTTTGGTCACACATGTTTTAGTTATGCATAGACAAAGGTGGCCATACTTGCTGCTGCAGGGTGGTCAGTGTGACCTCTTTTATCAGCCTTACCCAACCTGGGTGTGCTGGACTGACTGTACAATCTGCACAGACCTGAGCATGAAGGAAGTCACATTAACTTACATATGTACATTGGACGTGATGCTCTGTTCTCTCTTCTTGCCTTTTTGCCAAATGACTTTCCCCATGTAAATTATGACTCTTTGTGTTTGTACTAGACCTCTGTGTAGCTCCCCCCCGCCCCACCCCCCGTTGAAGAGGGTTGCTCTACTGATCTACTGTGTGTATCTGTTGATGACCTGGGGTTCCCCACCCCCCATGGAACAATTACCATAGTCACAGTCAGGTAACAGCAACCATAAACAGAGCATGGGAGTGTGTACTGTTGCTTCTCCACCCTCTCTCTGCAGCATAGCAGTGACATAAGATGTTTGGATGAATTTATTTGACATAGGCGCCAAGCTCTGTAAATGGTTTATGAACATCTTTTCTAGGAGCAAGAGGAAGTGTTAGATCAAGTCAGGACAGCTTGGATTTATTCCCATGAGAATTCAGCTTCTGAGGAAAACTCCCTTACTGTACTAAGGCAACAGATTTTTCACCTCAGTCTTAACTCACCTTCCCCTACCCCATGCTCATCCTCATCCCCAAATTGCCATTTGATGAGGAAGAACTCCCATCCCTCAGAATAGGGATTTTTTCAAAACACCTGTCCGCAAGGCTTGTCACACTGCTTTGTGATTTGGTTCTGCATGTGAACTTCAGAAAGCAGCTCTTGGGGGACGGGGACACACACACTAGGGTCTGGTTCATACATCTCACATTCTGTTTACTCTGGCTCCAGTGCACTCCCACCACTGGTATTTGAAGGGCATTAGCTACAGTCCATATATATTCTGAATTTCCCTCAAAAATACTGCTATTTGATGCATTTCCCCTTAAACCAGCTTCCATCTGATTTGAAACATAAGCCACAGTCCCCTACCATTAAGCTGAAGGGCGTACATTTGAGTCAACCATTGTACATGTGCAGATGACTGCTTCATGCTTCGGAGTTCTGGGAGTTGCAGTGGCAAGGGACGCAAATAGGAAATGAAGACATCCCACCCCTCTCTGGTGTGTACAGCAACATGCAAGTGTGTGACTTCAAGTGCAGTGGGGGAAAACAACCTTGCTGTGTTTTAAGCCGATAATGTGTACATAGCCTTAGCCATGTGCCTTTACCTGTACATGGGACCAATGGAATCTGCAGCAAAATATAATTGAGGATGGGGTGTGGGGAGCAACATGTAATCTGGGAGAGGTGGAGTTTTGTCCCACAAGTTAGATTTCTAAAAGATCAGCAATGGTACATTTCATATTCACACTGCCACCCTGAACACGTTTTCTTTGAAATAAGTCCTATTTATTTGATGGAGTTAACCATGAAGTAAGCATGCCTACCATTACAGCCTGTTTATGATCCTGCTATCATTTGCATGTGAAAAGTGCCTTTGCATTAAGGAACCACAGGGGTCCAGCAATGGAGGCTGGTGGTCCCTGCCCTCCAGCCTCCTGGCCCAGCCAAATATAAGAGGAGCCTCACACAACACTTGTTTGTGTTGCATAAGAAGGAAACAGCACGTGGGTCTCTTGACATCTTAGGTCACAATGGTGACCTGAAATGAATTAATGCTGTGAGAACAATTTGCCTAGTGTTAGTAAAATGTAGGACTTCCCTTTCTTGCATTGAGGTTGGGGATGTTCAGGAAAAGAAAACTTTGATATGGTGGCATGGCGTGGCATAGCATTTTCCAGGATACGTCTGTAATCCTCACTGCACTGTCACATTATGTGCGTGATGCACAAGGACGGATGGGTTCATGTGGTGAAAGACAAGGGAGACGCAAACTGAACACATGGGGATGGTCAGACATTTCTATGCCGGTGGCTTCATTTTCCCCTCATTGGAAACTGAAATGACAGCTTGCTGCTTCCATGTGCAGCCTGGTTTACGCAAACCTGTCTCCATGCCATCATTTTTCCTGTGCACAACAGAACTGAGGAATGCAACAGTTTGAGCAGCTCCTTGGTCCACACCGCTTTGCAGGCTTCCCTTATCCATCTGGCTACCCACTGTGCAAACAGGATGCTGAACTAGATGGGCCTTTGGCCTGATCCAACGGAGCTCTTCTTACGTTCTTACATTCCTGCTGCACTATGGCCTCACTGGACTGTGTTGTAAAAGGGCAGGATTCAGCACAGTTTGCCTGTGATCTTTTTCAGAGCCAACCAGTAACTTACCTGTTAATTAGTTATCTTTGCACAAACCAATAGTTTTCCTATTTCCTGTTCTGTCTGAATTCAGTATGTTCCTGGGTTCCCCGACTCTCACCCAATCAAAGGCAATCTGGGCAATTAAACCAGCCTCTCCTTGGGTAAACGGTGTCAAGGTTAGAGCAAGTCATTCATTGTCGTAATAAATCTTTATTGCAACCCCTTCTTCCCATCCCCCATCATAAACTAAACTTTCCATAAACGCTAGGTTTATAATAGGTCTTCTTCTAATGATTAACTTGGAGCTTAGCAGCTTGCAAAGCTCTGCAGAAGGCACTGGTAGTGCAAGAACTCTGAAGGGCATCTGCAGTCTCTTCTTCTTAGTATGAAGTTGACTTTTAAGCTGCAGAAACAATTGCCTGATTCCAGCATTAAGAGTGTTGGAACTGAGAAAGCAAAGAAACCTGCTCAATTCCTTTCTAGTTAAATAAGGCTATAACAATGTAGTTTCCCCACCTGAAGTTCTGAAATGGAATGGAAAGTATTGTTATGTGGACAGTGTGGTCTTATTGTCAAAAGAGGTTTAACCCCATCTTCTGAGTGGATTGACTCCTTTTCCTAAAAAGGCACATCCACGGATAGTCAGCCCAGCAACCTGTTCTCATAGTGGTCAACCAGGTGCCGATAACAAGTGATGATCTTTCCACTTGTGCTCCTCAGCATCTGGTATTCAGAGACATGCCTCCTCTAATACTGGAGGTAGGCCATAGCCATCATGGCTAGTAGTCACTGGTAGTATTATCTAATCACCTTTTAGAGCTGTCCAGGTTGAATGAATGAATGAATGAATGGGAGAGGAGGCATCATGGAGGTATGCTGGGAGGTCCTTCCAAACATCACGGGCAACAAGAGAGAGGGAAATCATTTCAGGAAGGAAGGATGGTGGTGGAACTGGAAGAGTGATGATTCGAGGCTGAAATGCTTTCCATTGAGAACATTAAAGAAAGTTGTATAAAGGCAGCAATTGGTTTAGATCAAGAGATGCCAAAACAAAATTAGGCCCATGGGTACCTCTGCAAACTGTGGTCATTACACACACCTCACAACCAAGCACACTGTGCAGCCTATTCGGTTGTAGTGTTGCATTGAGTCAAACTTCAGCATAGGGATAAGAAAGGACAGGCCTCTTTGGGCACATGGGTGCCATGTTGGTGACCCGTGATTTAGACTGCCTGTTTGATTCATGTTGCTCTGTAAAGCGTAGTGCAGAGCAAACAGTAATTTTCATTTCATTACATTTAAAAATCACAATATAAAACATTAAAAATAAAAATAATTCAATAGCCCCCCCCAAAAGAGCCACCTTTTAAAGGGTATAGGAGAGATAATTTCAGACCTTTTCTTAAATTAAAGCTTGTCCTGTGGTTTAAGAGGCTAGTTTCCTATGCCAAGATGTCTAGAATGAGAACTAATCTGAAAATAAAATGTCATTAAGTCCTGGGAATTCTTACATAGGACTCCCCGCCCCACCCCGGGTTTCTATTTTTAGCCTGCTACACTGTACATTGATCCAGTCAGTTATGATAGGGACTTGAAACCAGTTTTGGATGATACACTGATATATCACCCAGCGCTAGTTAAGAGCAGAGTACAGTAATACATACTGTGGATGTTGCCTCATCCACTATGGCTTCCACCAAGAGGTAAAATTTGAACTGTCTGGAAACGTCACCTTAGAATGAGCAAGCAAGAAGAAGTTCAGTGTCCCACTATCTGCTTGCTTAGCAAGTGCTGATGTGAAGTGACTAGCATTTGAATTGATGGACAGACCTCGCAGGGCATAGTTTTTATTTATTATATTTACACAAACCTTTCCCCTCAAGGCCCTTAAGTTTCTCTCCCCCTACCCTGCTCCCCCACTGCCTTGAAAACACACAGCAAACCAAGACTCTGTGAGTTTCATGGGTGAAGGAGGATTTGAACCTGGATCTTCTGCCCAGTTCTACTCCAATCTAGAGCTGCAGGGTCTTTTTCAATCTGAGGGACCACATTCCCTCATGCAGAACATTCTTGCCAGTGGGGCCAGAATGACCAGGAGCAATGAGTGATGTCACTGGAGTATTTTTTACATACGGTATATCTCCTTCTGATATGAGCAGCACACCTGAGGGGGAATAGCTACAGGGTGCTGCAACAGCTCCCCCCCCCCCATTTGCAACTGTAAGCTATCTAGAATACATTGGTATTGGCTGGCATATTGTAAATGAAATAAATAGTGCCGTGTGATATGTGCTGAGAAAGCAGGGGCTCCAAAGGAAGTCCCTTTACTTGGCTTTAGTGTTATTTACATCCAAGATTGGTCTTCTAAATCTTAATCTGGTATTTAATGTTTTCCTCTCTCTCTCATTCTTTTTTTTGCTGGGAAGCAAGGAAAGCAACAGGGTGTGGGAATCTGCCGACATTATGAACTTGCAGCTGCAGTCCATTATGCACTGCCAGTGTTGCTCTCCTGTAGAGCTGATGACAAATGGAATTGCTGCCCCAGGGGAAGCCTTGACATTTTGAAAAGCATTTCCCTTGCGGAGCTGGAAAGTAACTCTCTCTCTCTGTGTGTGTGTGTGTGTGTAAAATCTTTTTGTAAACACTTTGAGGTTATTACAATCAAGTAGAATATAAATGTGAAATAATTAAGAATAGCACACATTCTCTTTTTTATACACGCGCACGGGCACACACACACACACACACACACACAGAGAGATTGTTGATGCCAAGGAGAAAACATTCAATATATATGGAAAACCTCCTTTTTTATTGCTGTCATTCAAAATGTTTGCACCTTGGCATTAAAAACATGACCCAGAAATGGAACGTGGTTTGGTACAGCTGGATATAGAATGTTGTTTATGTACATGTGGCAAAATGGACACTCTCCTGACGTTTGTAAATCAGCATGTAAATAGATAAATTAAAGGGAAAATCCCTGTCCTTTATTCAGTCTTTCCTTTAAAACGAGAAGTGCTGGGCTTAACTCAGTCCAGGATCTTAATTTTAACATGCAGCTCCATTTTATTTTATGACACCACACATTAGAGAATCCAACATATTTTCCACAAAGGAGGTATGTAAACAGGATGTTGCTCTTCTGAACTGTCACCTTACCCTTTATCCCCATCCCTGAAGTCCATTTAAATAATTCACATGGCAGGCTGATTCCTTTCCTTAGATTTCGCCGTGCTGACTTGTCTATGATTTCAACTTCCTGAGGCAATGAGAGAATCGAAGGACACACGTTTTGCATCCCTGTGAACAGGGTGGGGAGGTGGGGGAAGCCATCTGAATGAATTTGGGCTGTGAATCTCCATCCCCAGATGATTTACACATAAATCTCTGGTTACCCCCTCAGAACGCTTGCCTCAAGGTGGGAGGAGAACGAAAGAGGGAAGGAATATTCTGCAATGTATGTATGCATGTATGAGGGCCTGGTACCATCAACATTCAAATTGTCATGCACCTCAAAACTAGCATTTCAAAGCTTCCTAGTCTCTGATGCCTCCCTTTCAGATAAATGAGGAGGAGAGAAATTGGCTACAGTTCAATGACCTGATGAGAAAATGTGTGTCACCCCCCCCCCCCCAGGTTCCTATTTATTTTTAAGGCACTCTCCAACTTCGCTCTGTAGTCACAAATCTTGAGGAATCCTATTTTAAATGCTGAATTCTACATTGTTTGGACTCTAATAATAGAATCTCTCTTTCTCATAAATATCTCAGTGGTTAATTCCCGAATTTGTAACCTATTAGCTCAAGTATCATTGAGAAAAAAACAGCAGCTGTGCTTTCAATTTCAGCCATTACTATTCCTGGCATTCTTGAGATAATTGGAAATAATTGATTGCAACCCTGCTATCTGTGTTCAGGTGACTTTAAGGCAGGGAGTGGAGAACCATGTGGCACTTCAGTTGTTGGGCTATAAATCCCATCCTCAGGGATGATGAGAGTCGTACTTCAACAACACTGGGCATGAGGGCCAGAGGTTGTCAATCACTCTTCTAAGAACTGTTTCACATATGCATCTTCATCATCACTTGATGACTATAATATTCAGAGACAACCCGTGAGCCACCACAGAAATATCCACAGATATAGTTTTTATTTCACTTCTTGCCACCTCAGACATCATGATTTCCAAGTGGCATTCATCCAGCCAGCTGATAGTTAGAAATCCTGTAGTATGGGATAGCTCAGTTGGTAGAGCATGAGACTCTTAATCTCAGGGTCTGGGTTCGAGCCCCATGCTGGGTGAAAGATTCCTGCATTGTAGGGGGTTGGACTAGAGGACCCTCCTGGTCACTTTCAGCTTTACCATTCTAAGAGAGCAACCTGTGGGTGGGTGGGAATCAGACCTGAGAACTGGGAGAAAACAACAATGGGCGCAGTACTATGAGCTTGGCTGGACAGTGAGTCCACACTATGAGGTTCTCAAAGAGTGTGCCTAAAACTATGCTTAGAGGGATGTCTCAGGTGGTTATTGTTTTTAAAGGCCTAGTTAACCCATGCCACTTCCTTCCTATTGTTGACACTTGATAAATATGAGTAGTGGACAGATGCTTTCTCAGTGACTTTAAGTGGTCTGTTTTCATATTAGCTGATGTGTAGGGCATAACTGTGTAGACCACAGAGTGGTGCTGCACTTTTAGCCCCACTCCCTTATATTGCATCTTCTTCTTTTAAAACACGAGTTGTTTGTGGCTGTCTGCAAAGAAAGCCCTGTGTGTGACCGCCTGCTCAAGAGTAAGTGCTTCATGAAACCAGGACATCTGGTTGCGCTAGAGTCCTTACACCATCAGGGTTTTCCTTTAACTTGTCTATTTCACCAGAGACTGCAAAAGGCAGTGAACAAAATAGTCACGCCACACAGATATTCATGGTCATGGAAAGGGGAAGTGGGTAAGGAAGCCTTCCCATGCATTAAGGGAAGGCTAGAATGAGTGGGTGCCTTGTTCACAGGTGTGTACACTGTCAGTGTAGCAATGCTCTATTGAATTGTCTTTGGCTGCAATTTTTGCATTTCATTTCCACTTGACCCCACTGCTCGGAATCCCCACTCACCCCTCTTTATATATACATGCAACTGAGGATTACATTTGACATGGACCTAACGAAGTAGACTCTAGGCTAGTTCATGAGAGCTTATGGCATAAGAAATGTGCTAGCAGCCTTTAAAATACCTCTTTGTTGTTTTTGCAGCAATTCTTTGTCAAAGCTGTGATCTGTGATTTTGGTTTTTACATGGTGTGTGTGTGGGTGTGGCTGTTGCACACTGCTTGATTTTAATGAATTTTAATGAATTTTTGCTTTATATGTATTTTTATAAATAAAATAAACACAGATTAACACAGTTACCTGTCTACGAATTTAAAATAGGACGCACATCTACAGAGGCTTAAAGCTCCTTGAAGGCTGCATACACACAATACGCTTAAAGCATATTCTTCCCCTCAAAGAATTCTGGGCTCTGTAGTTTACTCCCTACAGAGTTACAATCTCCAGCAACTCTTAACAAGCTAGAGAGCCAGAATTCCTTGAGGGAAAGAATGTGCTTTGAATGTGCTTTAAAGCTTGTGTGCTTCTCATAGGTATCTACTTGGCTATTGTGGGAGACAGCATTTTGGGCAAGATGGGCCTTTGGCCTGATCCTTCAGGCCTCTTGGGGGGGGGCAGGGTTATTGGGTTGCTGTTGTTTTTATTTTGATTATGTATTTTGTGGTTTTCTTCTGTGAACCGCCCTGAGACCTGCAGGTATAGGGCAGTATATAAATTCAATAAACAAATAAAAGCACAGACTTTAAAAGATACATGACAATAATTCATAAGCATATTACTATCACTCCTTAAGACTAGTATTCCACAGACACATGACACTTGAGCAGACTGGTTCTTCCTTATTTTAATGTCAAACAGTACACACCCACGCTCACTCAGTAACACATATCAGTAGCTGGAATACATTGTAAATGCTGGCCACTGTAGCTGAGCATTAGAACTGCTCTTTAAAGGGGGAGTGGCCTGCGCTGTCCATAATTACATAAAAATAAGAAGATTCTGACACACAGACTCACATGTGCACTTAACACAGAGATGAGGTCAGGAACCTATTGAATTTTAGAAATGCCTCGTCAGAGTTATTTGTCCATTCATCTATTTGCTTTGTAAGGAAACAGGGACTTCTCAACACCCAAAAGAGGCTTTGTAGATTATATATAAAAGTTTTCTGAAGCCTCGATTCTCCAGGGGTTTTCATTGGGATTTGGAACACCCATACATAGATGCACACATTTGCTGGCCAACTCAGGAAGAAAAGCCTGTGTGGACAATCAGTCCCAGAAAATCATCTGGAGCCAGACTACAGACAGCACATTTGTATGCCAGGCTAGAGGCAAGAGAGATTTCTTTCCCTCTTTTTCTGCCAATTATTTTTAGCAAAATCTTAAAATATTGCTCACTAATGGACTGCCTCCCCCCGCCCGACCTATAACTACAGAGGCCACTAGAGAAAAGAATGCAGACAGTCACACAGAAGAACAGCGTGTATCTCTGCCAGGAAATGGGAACTGCATTGCGCTTCTACAAATAGCCCATTTCCCAATGCATATTGGTTTAAGAGGGAAC
Organism: Podarcis filfolensis; assembly: GCF_964270895.1. NCBI lineage: Eukaryota > Metazoa > Chordata > Lepidosauria > Squamata > Lacertidae > Podarcis > Podarcis filfolensis. Next base: position 62,445,132 of record NC_139605.1, read on the forward strand.
AGAAAAAGGCCAACTGTTAGAAAATCAAGCCATGTAAGGGAAAAACTCCCGGGTACCTTTCCCCTCATAATGTATTAGAGGTACTATAGAAAACCCTGTCTTTTCACAGGTCCCACACAATACAACAAGCCTCCAGTCTATACTTTCGCCGACAGCGAGCCAGATAGGTAATGGCCTCACACCAATGTCCTTTCTTGATCTTCCTTCACTAAAGCTCCCCACAAAGCTGGAGGTAGAAAATTGCTCCTACCTGTTGTTTCTCTTTAGAGGATGAAAGAATAGATATTGTGATCTGCATTGTTTCGTAAAATAGCAGCATTTCATACTGTTTTGAAAAATAAGACTTATAATGTCAGATTTGATCTTTCCTGGTTTTACTGTAACACACACTTCAGGAAAGAGGGTGCCTTGAAATACTGTGATCCTTTATATAAAGAAGTGGCAGTGCTAACAGAACCAAGTTTGCCTCTTAGAATCATAGAATCTTAGAGTTGGAAGGGACTCCAAGGGTCATCTAATCCGAAACCCTGCAATGCAGGAATCTCAGCAAAAGTTGTCCTGTTGCTTGAGGTGTGGCTAGGTGGGCCTCAAGCACCTTCTCTTCCAGAAAGACAGCTAGCTTGCACTTGCTACAAGTGTACTGCTGCTTGTTCTCTGGCAGAATGGCAAACATGGCACAGGTGTTACAGGTCACTGCAGCAGCTCCCTCTCCCACCACGTCTCTGGTCCTGTGCATACCAAGAGACAGAACTCCGGGCCTCCCCTGCTAAACGCCCTGGCAAACACCCCTGTTTGCGAAGTCTGTTTGCGAGCTCCCAGGATCTGCACTGAGCTAAGTTTGACTACTGCTGGTTGCTAACTCCTCCCTCAGCTTGGCTTCCTTCTCAGCTGTAACTCCTCCTCCTCAGATCCTGTGTTTCCTCTCTCTTTTTGGTGGTTGCTACAGAACAGGGGTCAGCAACCTTTTTCAGCAGTGGGTCGGTCCACCGTGGGCCGGTGGTGGACTGGACTATCTTTTTGGGGGGGGGGATGAACGAATTCCTATGCCCCACAAATAACCCAGAGATGCATTTTAAATAAAAGGACACATTCTACTCATGTAAAAAGACGCAGATTCCCGGACCATCCGTGGGCTGGATTGAGAAGGTGATTGGGCCGCATCCAGCCCATGGGCCTTAGGTTGCCTACCCCTGCTATAGGAGGCTGTTTTCATGTATAGGACCCAAAGTGCACATAAATCCTCCCTCCCGCTATTTATGCAACATTTGAGTGGTGTGGGGATAGAATTCAGAAGCTAAATAGAATGCACATTCTAGTCATTCTTGTAGGCTTGTTTTTTGTTTTGTTTTTTACATTCCCATTAGACACTGGTTCAAGCATAAAACTGCAATTTAGGCCTCACAAGCAAAATTGCCAACCCAATACATTTTGAAAACTGAAGAGCAAACTACACTTTGGGCCATTTCAGCCACTCACCCATCCATCATGTATGCATGTGTGCCCCTCCACTAACTACTTCAGGTAGTGTGTGGCATTGGGGCACATATGGCCATACAAAGCTAAGTCCAGTGCATGTGATAGCTCCTCCTCAAAAAGAGGAGGAGGTGTCTGTAACTCAGTGGTAAAGAACATGCTTTATATGCAAAAGGCCCCAGGTGGGCCTGGGGAAATCCTGTCTGAAAGAGCCTGGAGAGTTCCTGCCACACATTGTAGACAACGATGAATGAGATGGACAAACTGTCTGACATAGTAGAAGGTTTGCATGTCTGCCCCTCTGCTCTGTACTTCAGGCACTGGATGGGTTTTATCCAGCCAAGTTTAAATGAATGGATCTAAGCTAGCAATGCCCATTAACTTCAATGGGTTTACTCTGCATTGGATACAACCCTACATTCCAATGATTATACAAATTGTGTTTACATGTAGGATGATTTCTACACATGCTCACACATCTCTCCCTGTCCTCTACCCTGGCAAGTGGCAAGCAAGAAGCATTTTCAAAGTGCAAAGCAGGGCTAAAGAGGGGTGTGGCCCAATGAGTGCCTCAAGGGCCAGATAGAGAGGCCTGGAGGGCCACATTTGATCCCCAGACTTGAGGGGTCCCCCATCCTTGACTTAGTTATTAGGCCACAGAATGTAGCGGCAGCTTTGGGAGAGCTATTCTGAGTGAAAATATGTAGGCTAAAAACTGCAAACGAATAGCTAGGTGACTATCAAGGGGGTGGGGAGATAGATTAGATAGGAAGAAGATAGTTTATGGGATGCTAGGCCCTGACCCTGAGGAATTCATCACTGCTTCGGTGAGGAAGGGAAAACATGAGTGAATCCAAGTGACCTGTCCTAGACATTAGAGCAGCAAGACACAGATTCATTGCACACCTCTCCACATCAAACAGAAACCTCAACAACACTGGGATTCTCAGCAGAGTTATGCTGAGTTCACTGCAATGAGATGCTAAATGCATCTAGAAGTGCCAAAGTGCAACTTTGTGCAAAAGTTCAGTGGTCTGCTTCCTTGCGTTCCCTCCATCTTCCCCCACATGGGGGGTGAGCTGGGAGGCTGCCACTTCATTCACATCATGGACTCTTCTTCATCCTCTTCAATCTCTTTATCTACCTGAAAAGCTATATTCTCGTAGCTGGTTATCCCTCCATATTTCCTCATATGGACCATCAAAGGTTTAGGTGACTGGCTGCCTGCCAGAGTAGCCACATACATGCCAGTTCTGTTCTCCTCCAGGGAAGGACCCCAGTCCAGGGTTGGCCTGCTAGCTTGCTGGATTCTCTGCAAGTAGAAGGACAAACAATTACAGGAGGTACCATGATGGACATCCAAAAGAACGTCCATCTTTGGGAGTCCAAAATTGCTTTGATACTGTCCAAAGCATTTCTTTGAAAGAGCATGGAAGAACATCTCCAAAGCTCCCAAGGCATTGCCAATGAAGTAAACACAAACAGTGATTAGTGTTTGCACAGCCAGTAAGGTTGATGAACACTGGTCTTTGTTCACTGTTAGTGTTAACTTTTTAACTCCAAAGAAGTTATCAGCACCTGTGGAGGCAGACAGTTCTGTTAATTTCACAGGGTGCCCTGACTGTTCAGCAATGCTCAGCAAATATGCAATATAGTCTGAGATTAGCTGCAATATCACGTTCTTTCTGCAAAGTAGAAGCGCAAGGCTCTGCTATTTTTCTACAGATCTTCATATTGGTTCTATGTTTGAAAATATTTCAAGTTTATGCAATGCACATAAACACCACTAGATGGCAACCTCTGTCCCAGCAATATAGAAACTTGACATTATTAAAAGCTATTTAAACGAAGTAATTCAAATGAAGATAGAAAGTGGGTGGGGGTGTTGGTATTTAGAGTATCTCTGGAAAGTCAATTTTTTGAAGATTGGATGGCAAGGAAAGTTCTTTTGCTTTCTCCACACATTCTTTTTAAATGGCTAAATAAAATGAAACTGACAACCAGTTGTTCTCTAGCAGAGGGGAATGATTGCAGCCTCATTCACTGTACCTAATGGTATGACCAACTCTGTTTAGACAAAGCATTAAACTGAGGCTAGTTAAAACAAAAGAGAAAGCTTCCAATCTTCTCCTTGTAGCCACAATGGTCATATAAAGTAGACCTAAAAGGTGCAAAAACGAAGATCCCATGAGAAAACAGACTCTCCAAGTGTTCCTGAAGGAGCGTCTCCACCCCCATTGTTCTACCTGGACACTGAGGTCTAGCGCTGAGGGCCTTCTGGCGGTTCCCTCACTGCGAAAAGCCAAGTTACAGGGAACCAGGCAGAGGGCCTTCTCGGTAATGGCGCCCACCCTGTGGAATGCCATCCCACCAGATGTCAAAGAGAACAACAACTACCAGACTTTTAGAAGACATCTGAAGGCAGCCCTGTTTAGGGAAGCTTTTGATGTCTGATGGATTACTGTATTTTAATATTTTCTTGGAAGCTGCCCAGAGTGGCTGAGGAAAACCAGCCAGACGGGTGGGGTATAAATAATAATTTATTATTATATTATTATTATCCCTATTTTCCAGGGACAGTCCTGGATTTACAGAAACTGTCCTGGTTTCTGATTTGATCCCAGAATGTCCCACTTTTCCTTATGACATCCCTGTTTTCATCAGCGAAATGTTGGAGGGTATGAGAAAACAAAGAAAATGACCCCAGAAGCTGCTTACCTGCCAGAGTGTTCCTTCCTCGTGGAGCACAGCAAAAACCATCCCCGTGGGGATCATCAGGCAGGAGATGATTCCCATCAGGATGCCCAGGATCTCAGCCCAGAATGGAAAACGATAGGATCCATTATACTCTGATGGTTCATACTTGATGATGCTGTACACCAGCAGAGCCTGAAACAAAGAGTGTCATCATAGAATTGCACGAGGCATTTCCCCTTCCATTTTGAGTCAGCTGTAGGGAGTGCTGTCCTACAGATGAACTTTTAATCTCAGGAGGTGTAGGACAAGACCCTGCTAACAGACCAGGGGAGAATGAGATGAGCTGGGAGAAATGATTCAAAACTACCACCTGGCAGAGACTGAAGGTTTATCCATACCTCTGCCAAAATCTGCAGCGCTGAATCAGAACAAATGGCAATCGGGTTTTCTGCTGATTGCTATTTGTTCCACATAGCACTAGCACTATTTGTTCCACATAGCAGCGGGGCAAATACAAAAGTGCTCAGACCCATGGCTAGAACGTGCAGGACAAGCGGAAAACCATTTGGACGTGTTCTTTCTAGGCACAGGGCAAGCAGAAATGTGGTCAAGCCTTTAATCAGTCTGTAGTTTCCATTTGAGAAGCTTCCCACTCTCTTGTGACATTTTAGATGGTTTTGATGAGGGTATTGTCCAGCTGTGGATATTGGAGCATATTTACCATCATTGTCACTGGAGATAGGAACAACCAACAGGCTTTGAAGTATATCCCTGGCTTGAAACCCAGCATCATATGAATGTCACGACAGAATCTCTTCATGCCTGCGGAGAACAAAATGATGTGTAAGAAATGGGATATTAAATCAGCTGTTTTCCACTAAATCATTAACGGCACAACCCTATGCAAGTTCACTCAGAAGTAAGCCCCACTATGGTTAATGTGGCTTGTCCCCAAGTAATAATGCAAAGGATGGCAGTCTAAGGCTATCTGGGAGTAAACTCCATCGAACACAGTTCAACTGACTTCCAGAGAAGCAATTTTTAATGGTACATAAAGATGTGTGACTTACCCACAAAACAAACAATAGTACAAATGTATTCTGCAGAATACATTGTTTTTAAAATGTTAAAACTTATTTATATGTACTGTATTTTTTGCATTTATTATATATTAGTGGTTTTGAGACTTTTAGTTGTAGTAACAACCACCACCACCCTTGTTGCAGTATGAAAGCCAGGGGTGGTACAATTCTAAGTTATCATTTTAACCGCTGCCACATGCCACATTCATCTTGAGATGTTGCATATCTTATTGGCAGTCTTTCCCCACAAAAGCCAGCGTATATCTCTTTGCATTTATCAATGTCGCTTTAAAAATCTCAACACATACTCAGCAATTCAGAATTGAATTTCTACACTATCAAAGTATCTCGTCTTACCATAGACACGTGTCACCACCAGGCAGGTGGTAATGACCACTACCATGAGTCCAAACCCAGCACTATAGTCATCCAGCAGCACCAGCCAATACATCCCGCCCTAGGGAGAAGCAGCAGTGAATGGTCAAAGCCTCTATCAAGACATGGGATTGTCAACTCAGTGAGTTTACTTGTGTCAATACATCCTGTTCTACAGGCCAGCACCAGCATTTTAATAACCTGAATATTTAGGAAGTATGAACGGGGTGGGGGTGGGGTGTCACGTACCAAAGAAGTCACTCGAGGAATTTCATGGGCTCATTCTATCAGGGCACAGAAAACACTATGATTTGCTTTCTGAATCACAGCTCAAATTACAGGTGGAATTCTACTGAGTCCCATCAGCACAAGGATTTCTGATTGCACAACAGGACATTCCCCTCTTGTTTTCCTGTGTGTCCCTATGCCCTCCCCAAATCTGCTCCAGAGGGTTTGGATAACCCCTAGAACATTTAAGCAGAGGCTTGACAACCATATGTCAGGAGTGCTCTGATGGTGTTTCCTGCTTGGCAGGGGGTTGGACTTGATGGCCCTTGTGGTCTCTTCCAACTCTATGATTCTATGATTCTATGATTTAGGGAGGGCACAGAGAGAGGAAAGAGGGAGAACACATCAATTGCCCCTGTAAATCCTCAACTTTTAAATGATCAACAGAGAGGTCTGGCGTCTGCAGTCTTGGACTGTCCATTTTGCTTACCTCTGTTGTGAGGATGAGCCCCATCAGGAACATCACAATACAAACGACGCCTGAGAAAAAAGCCTTCTTTGGCCGCAGGTAATATGGGAACTCATCTGTCACCGCAGTAACAATGGTCTCTAGAAAGGCAAACTGCACACAGATAATAACAGATGCTCTCTTGTACTCTAAGCCATAAGCACCATTCGCTTGAGGGCATATAGTTCAAGTCCTTCCTCACAGCAGAGTACACTCTTACCTGACTGTCCAGGCCAAGAGTCAACAGCATGAAGAAAAAAAGGAAAGACCAGAAAGGAGAAAGAGGAAGCATTGTCATGGCTTGTGGGTACACCACGAATGCCAAGCCTGGACCTAGAAGACAGGCAAAGGAGGAGAAGAATCACAAGTGGGATTATACAGCTACAGGCAAGAAGATATTACTGAGAGAGAGTCGAGTTTCATAGCTGTAGACATAAGGGCAACTTACAGTAAGAGATGTCAGGAAAGATGTCACAGAAACAGTCTAGAGTTGGCATAGAGCAGTGTTTCCCATCTGGAAATGGTTTCCAGTCCCTTGCTTTCTGGACCGTATTTTTTGAAAGCCAAGGCTCAGGAAATAAGTTGTTGATACCCTAAGTCACAACTTAGGATGCTTCAAGACATGGATGATCTAGCAGAAGCCAATTGTTGCTGTTCTGATTTAAGCTGGAAGTGGAACACTAACTCCGCTTTCAGATTTCTAACACCTGCTAGCAAAGTGAGCAGCCCCAGATATTGGAGGGTGTGTGTAATTTTACTGGGACCATTGTGTGGAAGGAGTTAAATAGTCCCTTTCTCTCACCATGATCACAATTGCAGTTACACCCTACCCCACCTTGCGTGCTGTAATTTAGAGTGGGAAGGAAGAAAAAAATGACATAAAAACAATGTTATTTAGAAAGGGAAGGGTTAAAGCAACAGAGCTGATTCCTAGATGAGCAATATAGACCATAAAGGGGAAACTACCTAGAGCATAATTAGAAAATGGTCAGAATACTCTCAATTTCCCAGAATAGCTGTATACCCGGAGGGAAATTATGCAGTAATCTCTCTCTCTCTCTCTCTCTCTCTCTCTCTCTCTCTCTGTGTTTATAAAAAAGAATAAAAAAGAATATTCTTAGCTCTCCTCAAAATAAGGAAGCCAAAAATTTAAAATGTAAAAGGAGGATGTTCTGTTCACGATGTCCTGCAGCCTCAGAAATCATTTGCAAGCCAATTTCATTATGTTGCATGCAGACATGTAATGCTTGGAAGACCTGGTGGATAATACACACACTTGCACAGAAGATGGAGGGAAGGAATGTTCAGGCCTTACCTGCTTTGGCAACTTCCTGAACGGGGACGTCAAGTTCTTGGGACATGTAGCCCAAAACAGAGAAGATGGCAAAGCCAGCCAAGATACTGGTGATAGCATTGCCCACAGTAACTATAAACGTATCCCTACAGAATAAAAAATACAAGAACTGGATCAGCAGTCTCTAGCATCATGAACTGGCCATTTGAGACCCCACAGCAGTGGTGGGGAGCCATTTTCAGCTTAAGGGTCACATTCTGGCAGTCACATGCTAGCAGTAGGCAGGACTAGAGGTAAAAGTGGGCAGTGTGAATACCACCTGTGAACAGTAGGCTACTTTCTGCATGCACATGTATACACACACACACACACACCACCACCACCACCACCACCACCACCAAGCAAGAAGAATGATTAGAGTTCAAGGACACATTCCAGGCAGGCAAAAAGACGTAAGGAGATTGCAGAGCACAGCTGGGAAGAGGTGCGGCTCAGGACAGTGTGTAGTCTGTGAAGAGTCCCTGGGGCCAGACAGAGAGGATTGAAGGGCCACATTTGGACCCTGAGCCAGAGGGTTCCATCCCTGATGTACTGAGTTGGAAGGCAAGAGGAAGGAAAGGATGACACCACAACCAAATTAGGCTGCCATACTTGCCATCTATTGGGATCTAAGTTGGGGGTTCATATCTTAGAAAATGCTACTCTGCTGTGCTTTGGGTTTACATGGAAATATCGAGAGATATGTCACCTATAGAAATATGAAGGAGCATATGTTTTGCTGAGGGTAAAGAGCAGAAACAGAGTTCTCATGGGATCTTTATGCTGATTTTATTTGAATTCCATGATGAGCTGGAATTCTGTGTGGTTGTGCCACAATAAACCTTCCTTCTGCACAAACATTTCAGCAGAACCAGAACAAGTCCCTCTCTCCTCCCTGCCCCATGCTGTTGTTGGGGATCTCCCAACATCCCCCAAGCCAATTTTGGGGGGTGTAGGGGAAGGAAAGGGTGGGAGGCCCCATTGTGCAAGTGGAAATCTTTGCACAGAGCTTTCTCTGATGGGGCAGGGCTTGTTGGGTGAATCTCATCCTTTGCCTTCATTGTCACAAAGCATCCATTAGAGGGATGGTGGGGAGCCAGGGAAAAGGTTGACTGATTTAGTCTATGTTCGTTTCCATTGTACGTTCCCACTTGTTTTCTGGTAGTTACGTTTTGTCTCCTTCCTCTTGCCACATCCATCATTCACCTGCTACTCTATACAGCCTCCATTCAGGGATAATGGAGTGTTGCTAACATCCATGATGGCATGGATGAGCAACCACCTCTGTATGTTCCATCTCCATGCCATGTTACACTGAAAACATGTACCTGTAAATGTTCTGGTGGAAGGTGTTGTATGATGCAAAGGTGAGAAGTCCCCCAAATCCTACCCCAAGAGAGTAGAAGATCTGTAAAGCTGCTTCAATCCACACCTGAAACAGTGTTTGAAAACAAGAGGTAAAGGAGAAGTCTGCTTTGAGTGACAAAACAGTCCATTCATCTGCACAGTGAAGCTTTTTCTAAGGATGCTTCGAAAGCATAGGTACTGCTGCAGTGGGAAGGTAAACAGCATTTCCGTGCTCTCAGGCTTCCGTCACAGTGTCCCGTTGCGCCAGAAGCAGTTTAGTCATGCTGGCCACATGACCCGGAAAGCTGTCTGTGGACAAACACCGGCTCCCTCAGCCTGAAAGTGGAGATGAGCGCCGCACCCCATAGTTGAATTCAACTAGACTTAACTGTCCAGGGGTCCTTTACCTTTACCTAACCTCTCATGACAACAAAACATTAAGGAAGAACTTTGCCAAAGCACATCTGCCAATGTATACAATTTTAATAAATTATAATAATCTGCCAGTGTCTGCACTTATTCATTAATGAAGTTAAATGATCCTAAAGTGTTTCTGTACATCTCCTCATGAAGGATGCATGCTAATTTCTACTTTGCACTTTATAGCAGAAGTGAAGGCAGTAAACACATGTTATACTTTTGCTTTTTCCTCTAATGCACAGGAGAACTCTGTGTTTCGATTGGACCCACCTAAGTGCATTTCTATAGAGTGTGTGCAATACACGTAGTAGATCTCAGACAAGTCAATGCATGGGAAGGGGCCCTGGCTCAGTGGTCCAGCACATGCTGTGTACACAGAAGAGCCTGCATTCAGTCTTTGGCATCTCCACTTACAGGTTTAGGAGCAGGATCTGGAGAGCAGCTGCTAGTCAAAATAGGGAACAATGGGCTAAAATGAGAAATGACGCTCAGTATATATACCGTATATAAGCCACTTTATATTTTCTTATAAATGTTTCATATGAGGGAAGTGAGTGATGCTAATGGAAACAAGGGGGCTGGAAATGGGTAAGTTGTCTTTGATTTTATAGGGGGAGGTGCTAAAATACACAACTGCTGTTTATGGTAGCAGCAACACATTTAATATAGTATGCTGCTCTGGTCTCATGATGTATATTTTGCATGGACAGATCTAAAATGCTATTCTTACATAGCATTGGAATGTCACTTGCTTTTCAATTTTATTTTTGCAAGGGCTGTCCTACTTACAAGTGGGGTCCAATTAAAACCTGATTGGCCTATCCCCCTCATAAACATTCTCCTAAAAGGAAAGCCTTTTCCTTCCTTGTGCATCCCGCCAAGCTTGAGGAGCCCCCTGCTGCACACATCTGCTCTGAACATGGCGAGCACTTGTGTGTGGCAGCTGAAAGGGCAGGTCTATGTAATTAAGCTCCACTCTACAGTGAAATCACATGGCATAAACCTCACCTTGGGAGACAATAGCAGGTCAAACTGTGGCGTGAGATAGAACTTGATTCCTAACCAGGCTCCTTCCAGGGTCACACCTCGAATCAGGAGCATGATCAGGATGAGGTAAGGAAAGGTAGCTGTGAAATATACAACCTGCAAGAAGATAAAGGTATTTGATTGAAGCTGCAATGGTTCATTTCAGTATGCATAAGAAAATGTGGAGATGGTGGCTGTCTACAGGACAGCTCTGTAGAAGTCTTGCAGTGTTCCACAGATTATGCAGAGTGGTTGTCATGTACCCATAATGTCCAACCATTGTGGTGTATTGGTTGGAGTGTTGGACTAGGACCTGAGAGACTAGGGTTCATATTGCCACTCAGCCATAGAGCTCACTGGGTGACCTTGGGCCAGTCACCAAATCTCAGCCTAACGTATCTAATAAGAGTTATGTGAGGATAATATAGAGAAAGAAAAAGTGGTGTATGGCTCCTTGAGTTCCTTGGATGAATGGAGGAATATAAATGTAATAAATGAATAAATCCTCTGCATGTTGCAAGAAATTTAGAGTTAGAGCATCCCCAAGAGATGATTGTCCAGCCCACCACCCCTCTTGCAAATTGACTTGAGTTTGCTCTTACCATCAAGACATTCCTCCTAGTGCAGCTGGGTGGGGGTACACATGGTTATTGTCAGATAATGATACCAATTGTGCGAGGGAGGAGACTGGAGCTGTACTTGTTGGCCCCACCAGCTCTGTTAGGTCTCCTGTAGCCTGTCCTGTCTCCCTCCATACATCAGAGGGCTGAGCATCTGCAGCTGGGAGGCTGCTTTACTTGCAGAGCTCCCCATACAATTTAGAACCTTGACAGCAAATTCTAAAATGTGTGGGGAATGTCCACATGTAAAGCCAAACACCCCCCCATTCATACACATTAAGCCCCAGTGTATAGAGGGTTACTGGCTGGGCCACTGCGAATGCAATGGAGGGGAAGAGGCTAACCACTGAGTTTAGCTAATAATTCCAGAATAAGCATTGCTTCAAACACACTAGTGCCTGCTGCCAATTCATACTTTACCTTGCCAGAGGATTTGACTCCCTTTAGGATACATAGGTACACAATGACCCAGGCGAGGAGAAGACACAGGCATAGATTCCAGCGGATCCTCCCAGGATCGCCAATCCCCGAGCTCTCCTGGATGTGCAGGACATAACGACTAGGACAAAAGGGAGGCGGTTAATGGACAGGAGCATCATGTCTCTCTTAGTACAAGGGAGGGCAAATCTGCCATAGAAAACCACCTAATTTAGGAACATAAACTGGATTGGGCCAAGGGCCCCAAAAGGGCTGGGGATCCCTGATTTAGAGTGTGCAGTTGTCAATCAAGTCCAATATGGTCGTCAATGGTCACCTAAACATTCCCTGGCCTATTGTACTTGCCTCCAGTATTCCTCACTTGGGCTGACAGTGTTAGAGATGTTGAAGGGGACAGTGCCATTCCCCGTGCGCATGATGTGGTGGTCCAGGCACAGGTCTGTGTTCCACCAGTTGCCGCAGTACTGCCAGGGCAAGTTTTTTGTCAGCGAGGCAAAGAGGTAGAAGAGAACGTAGGCGATGATCATGTTATAGTAAATGGCCACCAAGCAGACAATCAGGATTGTGGCCATGCCAACACCTGAAAAGGGAACAAAAATGGAAGGCAGATTAACATAACGGCAACAAGACTCAAACAGCTCCTTGGGTGCTGCTTATATGCTGCACTGTTCATAGTGAACATTTCCATGCCAGAAAATCTGAGTCAGCCATAACCACATAGGCTGGCACTTGACCACTGGAGAAGAAAGCTTCATTTGCTTTGGTTACATGATTATGTACAGAGGATGGAAGAACCAGCCTATTGCTGGTCCGTGTCAGTTTTGCATGTCTACATTCATAAATCCATTTTGCCCTATTTCTGAATTAATCTACATTTAAAAAAGAAATCCAAACTAAAATTTACATTTAGACACATTTTCTCACAAATTACATAAGTACATGAAAATAGCTCTGCAATCTAGGCCACATCCTATTTTCACAGTGACCAACCAGATGCCTTTGAGAATCTTGCAAGCAGGAGTCGAGCACAACAGAGCTCTCCCCTCCTGCAGTTTCCTGCAATTAGTATTCAGAGGCATACTGCCTCCTACGGGGAGGCAGTACATAGCCACTGTGGCTAATAGCAATGTCCTTCTTGAATGTGTCTAATCCTCTTTGCATTGCTCTACCTCTATGCATTGCTAAGGATGCTTCCAGATTTTGAGGAGGGGAGTTAATATGCAAGCAGGTTATTAAGATATTACCTCTTCTTCCTGGAAAGGGTAAATCTGGATTAAATGCCGTGCCAGGGGAGGGGGGAGGAATACAGGCTAGATACTGCAAAAAACGTGTATACGTGAGACACACCAACACCACACTACAGTGGTACCTCGGGTTAAGAACTTAATTCGTTCTGGAGGTCTGTTCTTAACCTGAAACTGTTCTTAACCTGAGGTACCACTTTAGCTAATGGGGCCTCCTGCTGCCACTGCCCCAGCGGAGCACGATTTCTGTTCTCATCCTGAAGCAAAGTTTTTAACCCAAGGTAATATTTCTGGGTTAGCGGAGTCTGTAACCTGAAGCGTCTGTAACCTGAGTTACCATTGTAAACACCAGTCTGGAAGCACCCTAAATATATTTTGTCTCAAACTACACATTTCTATATGCGCTTTTGCAGAATTTGAAAAACTATGAAATCCCAAGGGATAGCTGCATTCCAATCTGCACATTCATCTGGGAGGTGTGGATTGTGTCTGCCTGTACTGGAATTTGCAAGGGACTGATTCCTCAAGCATCCCTATCCATTCATAACTATCCACACCAGTAATTTTCATCCTGGCTGTCACATTTGTCACCATCTCTAGTGTACCCTGTTGCATTTAAAAGCACACAAGCCATGTGAAAACACTGGCCTCATTGGGGTTGTTTCTTATGCAACTCGGAGCTTGAGACTGGACCATTAAAACTCTGAAACGAGAGAGAGAGAGAGAGAGAGAGAGAGAGAGAGAGAGAGAGAGAGAGAGAGAGAAAGGCTGCCTTCTCTGTGCCTCTCACCATTCAGCTTTACTGATCCCTTTGTGTACCATCCATTCACACCCATAGACTCCTATGTTCTACGTTTGCTCCATGATGAGCGGAGACAGTGGCAACAGCTGCTACTATGCCTTTTTGCTACTGACACAACGGACCCTGGTTTTATAGTTCTCAGCAGAAGAGAGGGAGACAGAAACATCAAGGAAGCTGAGAACTGCCTTGCATGCACACATACCTTTAAACAGAGGGCTTATCTTCCAAACAGCAAGAGGCCCCAAGCTGGAGAACTGGCCCAGCGACAGCTCCATGAAGAAGATGGGAATCCCACAGATCGCCAGCATGATGAAATAAGGAACAAGGAATGCCCCTGTAGGATAGAAAATTGTGACACAAGGCACAGGGGGCATGACTGGATGTTGGGCAAGGAGCACAATTAAATGTGAGCACCTTGTTATATAACTTCCCTATGTAGCATAGATTCATTGTGGTAAAGGGATCTTGGAGGTCATCTAATGCAACACCAGCTCAATGTAGGATCTACAGTGCAGGCTGCAACTTTAATCTAGATTGAACATTTCTATGGAAAACCCAATAGGTTAAAACAAAAACTGGAAACAGTAAATGTGGATTAAGTGAGAATGAGAGTGGGGAGAACGGGATGGTATTTTGGTGTTATTGTGTGGATACTGCAAAAAAAAACCTTGCATGCCTGAGCAACGCCAAGTCTACAATAGCTCCCTTGATTTCCAGTTACTTTAAATGTATGTGCAAATGCCCATGTTGCCATCTGAGAACTCTGTGACTCCAGTATTGGAGGTACACCCTATCATAATAACTTGCTTGTGATGGAACCATAGTTCAGTGATAGAGCACATGCTTTGCTTGCAGAAGGTCAAGAATCATTCCTTAGCATCTGTGGTTACAAAGATGAGGAAATAGGTACAGTAATAGGAAACTGAGATGATCTGGGGGACTTAGAGGAAGGACTTTAAGGTGAAAGCTGAATCTAAATGACTTGACAAGATCACTGGAATGACTGTGGTTCAGCCAAGAACTCAATTAAATCCCCATAGTATCCTAATCAGTGGATTAAAATGGGGAAAAAAACCTAAAACGTCAAAGACTATCTACATGGCACATATTTTCAAATTTGCATTTTTGGCAGCTGTCTGAGATTCACAAGATTTTCTGTCAATTCAAAGGGTTCAGTTTCTACTCTACTGAAAGCCAGCCAATTTTGTCAAAGAAAAACAATTCCACCCACCATTCTTAGAAAAGCAATCTGAAGACACTATTCATCAAACACTAACCAGAAGATTCAGCTAAGCAAAATCAAATTATTCCTCTGAATTCTGTCAGCTTTCTGGGACCGACACCCCTATGGCATAAGCAAAACACTGATAAAGATTTACAGTGAATGGTTAGAATCTTCTTGTTGTTGTTGCTTTTCTCCTCAGGGGAGAAGATGGTATCTCCAGGAGTGTGCTGCCCTTTCACATCCTGAATTCATGCAAGCTGCACTATGCTCTGACTCAGAAGGATGTATGCCTCCTACTGATTCATCCGCGTTGCTTTCGGAAACACACAGGACATTTGACAGAGGTGCCTGGCATCATGCTGAAGCCTGCTTAAGAGTAAACAGTTCATATGGCATGGCAGCCAGCCCCTTGATAAATGTGTCCTTAGTTGTATATCCCAGGACACCATAGGGGTATAGGAAATGGGTCACAGAGGACTAGCACCCATGAATAGGATACACAATCTTGGGACTTGTGCCTTTTCATCCAGCACTGAGCTGGAGTGAACTACAGGAATTTGAGTTTTGTATGTTTAGGTGTCGACTTTCTGGCAGTTTTTGTTGTGATCACCCCGTCCCCATTTTGGTTTTGTAAAAATTAAAGGGACCATAGCCTAGGCAGATATTCTTTAGATACCACTTCAATATCACTTGTGTCCCTGGTGTCTGTCTTTTTTTGGAAAAAAAATAAAACACTCCACCCCCCCTGCCCTGCATTTCAGAGATGCAGGTGTGCCTGTCATTTGGGGTGGGCAGTGTAGGCTCCCACCTACCAGATCAATGTCTTGCAAGCTGCAGAGAGACAGTAACTCAGCAGTGTCCCCAGGGTGCTTGTGCACCAGCCAAGAGCAAATGCACATCCAACCCAGGGGATTAGCACAGTCGTTTGTGACTCCAAGCTGAAGCTGATGCTGGAAATCAGGTATCTGCTTGGTGTGTTTCCTGAAGTTGGTTGTGGCTACAGGCAAAGCAGCAGCATTGGGGAGTCCTTCTGGGCCATGCCTGCATTGCAGCTGCTACTGTGGGAGTTGCATGCACACACACCTCCTACCTGACGCCAGTTTTCTATTGTCAGTTTTCAATATAGAGATGCAACCCTCCAGCACAGGATGTGGCAGGAGCCCACAAAAGCCCTAGTAAGAAAAGCCCAGGGCTTACCTCCTCCATTTGTGTAAGCGCGGTATGGAAACCTCCAGACGTTCCCCAGTCCAACACAGTATCCAATACAGGACAAAAGGAAATCCAGCTTGCCTGTCCAATTCCCTCTGTCTTCAGGGTACTCAATCTCCAGGTCACCATCTCCTTGATCGCTTGGAGTCATTAGCAAGTCTGGAATCACTGGCTGACAAGGGGAAGAAGTGAGGAATTAAAGACAAGGTTGTTGGAAGAAGACAGAAAGAAATGCAAGGGAAACTTCAGAGAGCAAGGGGAAATTATTATTTTTTTAAAGAAAAGGGTTGATAGAAGCTAGATGGTGGTATATGTCTGTAATATACACACACAGGGGTGGGCAACCTTTGGGCCTCCATGTTATTGGACTACAGCAAACTTAGGGGAGCACGACTGGTTCAGTCGCACGGGGCATGGTGCCTTAGGTGTGCCCTCTGGGGAGCCTAAGAGGTGGAGGGGCTCCGAATTTTGGCGTCACACAGGGTACCCCTGAAATTTGAAACACCAAGAGATCTGCCACTGAGTGACCGTAGCTTTCATCATGGCTGCCCATACTGCTTGGGGCTGATGGGAGCTGCAAGGAAAGGCTTGCATCTGTCATGAGCTGAGTGAAGTCCATCTTCTCAGCCTCAGAAGTCCACAGCAGGAGCTGTTGCTTTATACAGAGCCAGCCCATTTGTGACCTCCGGTTATTGTTGGGACTGCAATTCCCATCTTTCCTAATCACTGGCCATGGCAGCTAGAGTTGATGGAGGTAGACTCCAACATCATCTGGAGAGCACCACATGGTCTACTCTACACTGACTACGCTCTCTGGAGGTTTGGTTCTAACAGACATTTTCCCCAGCCGTATTTGGAGATGCTAGCAATTGAATCTGAGATCCTTATCATGCAAAGCTTGTGCTCTGGCATAGAGCTACAGTACACCACTTCTCCATGTCCAGTCCTGCTCTCCCAGCTTGCATGATGTTTGTCAGGGATTAACTTAGCCCCTATTGCACCTGAATCACACCCCTGGGCCAGCGATAGCTAACATAGTGCCCTCAGACGTTGTTGGACTCCAACTTCCATCATCCCTGACCTCTAGTTTACAGAGGCTGATGGGAATTGGAGTCTCATAACTCCTGGAGTGTACAACATCAATGAGTACATTGGCTACCTCAGCTCTGGCCCAACAAACCCTCTTTGGTTTGCCAAGTTAAAAAGCAGCAGCCCATCATCTCTCTGGCTTCCATTGCCTCATTTAAGAACTGTCTGCCTAGCTAAGACACTGGCTGAACTAGTCTGACTTAAAAATGATCCTCCCTTGACATGGCTTCCAAATATATTTTCCCAACGCAAGAAGCTGCCTGCACCTGGTTCTTAATTTAATAAAAAGAGAGGCGACGGGGCTCAACCCTATATGGAAACCACACACTCTGACTTGAAAGCTCTCCCTTAAAATCCTTGACATGAGGGGACAGGCTCTGGCTACTCAGCAGCGATTGAAAGGTTCGTTTGCCAAAACTCAGGAGAACTATTTGATCTTTATTATTAATTCATATGTTCCTTGAAAACAGCCAGAGCACCGGTGAGCACTGGCCCAAATTAAACGCTGGTTCTCCTTTTTCTCTCCCAATAGCTGCCCTTTCCTCTCCCACAATAGGCTACAGTTGTAGCAATGCTCCTCTTGTTCAGTTTCCATGGAGACAAGTGAAGAAAGTGTTAGTTGTTGAGGAAATAATGAAGCACAGATTTACCTGCCA